>NW_010225031.1:0-13787 GCF_000690775.1 Eurypyga helias
GGACTCCCCCCATACCAAAACCCGTCCCCAGAGCCCCCCCCGACCTCGGCCGCATCTCATCACCACAGGCCTTTCCCAGTCCCTTTCCTCTTTCCCCAGCCCTTTCCGTGTCTGTGGGACAAACCCCCTGGGAAACCCAAACCCAGACTCCAGCATCTCTCACACGAGAGCAGCCCGAGCTGTACGTATTTTACACATACCCACTACTACACACACACACTGCCGCGCTGAGCTATTCCACTACGAGTCACTTCGCTCTTTCCACATCCCTCATTAATCTCGCTTGCCAATTCAAACCGTTTCCCTTCTGCTGAAGAAATTTTTATTTCCTTTTTTTTGTGTGTGTGTTGGGTTTTGTTGGTGGTGGTTTCTTTCGGTTGGGTGTTTTGTTTTGGGTTTTTTTGTTTTGGTTTGGTTTTTTGGGTTTTTTTTTAAGGGAATGGAGTATTTTCCAAGCTGTTTACAGACAGGACCCGATCTCGCCGCTCCCATCCCTTTCAGTTTTTCACTCGGCAGGATGAGACCCCTAAAATTCTTTCCCTGCATTGTTCGGTAATTAGAGAGCCGAGGTCCGTAGGGAGAGGTAATAAGGTTTGTTTTGTTTTTTATTAAACCGCCTGACATACCGGGTGGGGGAAAGATAAACTTGTCGGCACACAAGCCCTTCTTCGAGATATAAATATGTTTGCTCGAAGCCAAAATCTGTTGCTCTTTACTCGACGAAAAAAAAAAGAAGTAAAACAACAAACCCCAAAACGAAACACCGACAAGCAGGAGGTTAATAGCTTGAATGAGAGACTCGGGCAAGGAATGTGGGATCGGCTCCCTCCCCCCATAATAGCCTTAAACGACTTTACGTTTTTATACCCGGAGTTGAGTACTCAAGAACTCTGAGCGTATTTGTAAGACTAGAAAGATCTATTGAGAGACTTTCTTTTTTAATAGCGCATTAATGTTTCCCAAGACTTCGTATTAACTCCAGAATCACTGAAGGTCGATTTGTAAGTGTCTGGACACTATAAAAGTGTTTGTAAAGCAAAGTCAGTTGCGTGCATTAAAATAAGGAGGTTCCTTTGTGAGATTTCATGCCAGGCCAGGAGCCCTTTTAAATGCTATTCAACTGCCTCATTAGAAGGAGCTAACAGGAGTCAGGCCTCCTCTTTACTCCCCCGCCCCCCCTCCGTGTCCTCCCCTCAAATCAGCCCTTTAATACATAGACTGGCAGATTAGGGGCTTTTAAAAGCTGGGTCTGTCCCGGATAGCCGGTTTCCTATCCTGCTATTGTGACAGCTCTTCCCTGCTATCAATTACATCCCACCCCAACCTAACCCCCCCTCCCGCCCAGCACCTCCACCAACTCTGCCGAGGGGACTGAGCCCCAGCCGCCTCCTCCCCGGGCACCCCGTTCCACGCCTGCCCCAGGAGAACCAAGCACATCCCTTCGTTTCCCCTCTCAGCCAAAAAAAAACCCAACTGAAAAACACAAAACCTCTGCCTGGACCCAAAACTCTGTTTCCGAATAGATTAACAACCCCTCCTGTGTTAACACCAGCTCTGTTCTTTTTCTTATTAGATTGCGGAGATGAATGGGGCGGTGGGGGGAGAAGGAGCGAAGCGGCAGGGGAAGGTTGGTCACCCTTATCTGTGCTCCACATGTTCTCTGTGGGTATATATAAAATATAGGAATGGAGTCCCCTTTAAGTAGTTCTTTTATGACTTGTTTTAACAGAAAACACAGAATAAGCCAATGTTTGATATTACAATATAAAACACATTTGTGGTATGCTAGGGGCTGGCTTGTTCCTCCCTCCTTCCCCCAAATACTGTTCCTCACCCAAATCTGGTCCAGACCCCACCCCACTTAGTTGAGTGGTCACAGACCTTCCACCCCCTGAATGGAGTGTCCTCCTTGGTCTGCAGCCACACAGAGGTTCAGTCCCACGAAAGAGAATTTGGGTTTGCAGCTCATATGAATATGAACCTCCAATTCTTTATTATTATTGCTACTAGGCATAATGTTAGAATCATAATTCTCCATTTATATGGGGGCCTGGATTCAAAAAGCCTATTGGAGCCTGGTAGAACAGAACAACATATAAATCCAAAATCAAAGCCAAACGTATCCTAATAAAAACCAACCCAATACAAAAATCTGGTGGAGAAACAGCAGAGCCATTCTCACTCCCATACACCAAGCCCCCAGGTCCATAGCTACGTAACAATAATTAAAAAGAACCCCAAGCCCTCAAGCTGGCCACTAATACAGTCCCAAATGCCGTGCACAATCTTGAATGTGTGGGCTGAAATGCCAAGTGTCAAGAGAAAAAACACAGCTGAGGACCCGCTTGGGGCACTCGCTTTTGCGAATGCTCACAGGGCTGTTACCCAAGAGCAGAAGAAGCCATTTCACCCAGGCTGAGGTCTCATCTCTGCTCTAAACCCAAACTCAGTCTCCCTTGCAAAGTCTGCACGCTTCTAATTTTAATCCCCCTTACACTGGGACAAGTCTATGAGGAGGCAAACGGAGCCTATTGCAAGCCATCACCTCGTCACTGAAATGAAACAGGTTGGTGTGATACCATCCTCCAGGGCTAGAGCAAGGTCCCTCTTCAACCAGAGGAAAAGGATTGCTGAAGGTTGGTCCCACAAGTAAGAACTGGGAGGTTCAGACACCACAGAGGTGTGACAAAGGACATCAGACCAAAATGAAACAGCATTTGCAACCTTAAAACTAGGCTATTACTGCAGTGGAAAGGGATTCTGATGGGGGTGAAAGGTTACAGAGCATGGCATGCCTTAACCGACCATCATTGTGGGCTTATCTCTGCCCTAAAAAGCCCTTACTTATAACTCCCTTACCCTCACAGGGAATAGATGTGATTCCTGATTTTTAGGGCCAAATATTCCTTTCTATTCACATGAGCCCAGACACAGAGCCCTGATGACAGTCATGTCTTAGCCTGGAAGGCCCCAGTTCAGAAATATGCCCCATCAGCAAACCACTTCAGCACCTGCTTAACTTTGGTGCTGGATTAAATGGGCCTCTGGAACATGCTTTCAATTTATTAATAGTTTAAAACAACAGGAACAGATTGCAGGGGGTGGAATTTAGAAACCATGTTGCATTGGGATCTCTATGTGGGAAAAGCAACCCAAAAATCAAAAAGAGAGAATTATTTCAATGGGAAAAAAAAAAAAAGAAAGAGGATGAAAATGTAAAAAGGATGGAAGTCTCCTCAAATAGATATATTTTAAAAGAAAAGCCTCTGCCCACCCCCTCCCCCTGCTAGCATATTTCAAGCACTCTGGATGTTTGTGTCTGTCTTCCTTTCAAGGAACCCTGAGCACATGAATGGGCAGAGCAGCAGAATGAATGGGACACTTCAAAGAAAATGAAAACCATTACTGGGAAATCTGTTTATAGAGAGGATGAATGATTATGAGAGAAGATGCCAGCAGAGAGAGAACACAAGTGAGGGTGCTCTCTGCACAGTGCAGTACATAACTCAGGGGGGTTCAGACTTTTCCTTAACAGTACACCCTTGTATAAATTTTGGGTGAACCCCCCCACCCTCTTCAGTCTTCCCAGTAAGCGCAGAGCACCCTCCGATGCCATGGGAATGGTAGCATTCCTGTGACCTCCATGCACCTGCTCCCAAGCCCACAGTGGGGTGACTCCCCCTTCCCTCCCAACGTCAAGATGGAATACTAAAAGAAATTATTTCCATTGCCTGGTGTAGATGAGAAATGGATAAACAGCGTGTCACTCGCGCTCCAAGTGGGTAAACTCCATTTACCCTCAACACCACCGCAGAGAGACCCTGCCCTGAGAACTGCAGATTTTATCTGAACCTTACAACATTCTCACAGAGTCTCATCCATCTCCACTATTGCCTTGTGCTAAGTTCGCAGAGAGCTCCGTGTTATGTGTGTGCCGCCTGGGGACCAGAAAATTTGTACTGGTTCCTCTAGACCCAGATGCAACCTGCCCTGAGTATATCTAACCCAACTATTGGAAGTCAAACCAAGAGCTGGGCCTCTCTTTTGGGGAAGACATGAGAAAAAAGGGGCTGACAAGCATTCCCCTCCTTGTGATTGTACCACCAGAGCAATCTTCTGCACGGGAAACCAAGGAGGTTTCCAAGCCTCTATTCATCATCTAAAGCATCTAGGGACATCTACCAAGGCCGAACAAGTGATCCCTTGTCATCCTCACCTTCATCAGCCTTGCTCAGCAGAGCATACCTGCCCAGACAGATGACAGATGGACAAATGCATTGGTTATTCCCCAAATCAGTGCTGTGGCTGAACATTGTTTGCTGGCAGGAAGAGAAGAGAGAAAGGCAAGTGATACAGACCACAGTAACAGTGCAGTAAGGCCATATTTAGGAACCACAGCCTTACGCTAGAGCAAGGAGGTGGCAGTAGAAAATAGCCCTCAACCACCCTTGTTGATTTTGGCCTAAAGAGAAAGAAAATATTTGTGCTTCTTCGAATACTAAGAATATTTGTACCATGACCAGCGTGGTTTTCACAGCACTCTCAGGAGATGCAGGGAGGCAAATGCCGACATCCCTGATGCTGAGCCAGGGGCATGTGATACGCTAGCATTAGTCCTCCAAGAGCTCAAGGAGTGATGCTAATGCAACATCATTCAGAGCACTACTGATGGAGTCGCCAGTTTTTCCCATGCCACTGTCTTCTTCAGGCAGAAACAACCCTTCCTAGGCATGTCCAGGATAACAGAAGACCCCAAGGAATCTTGATGCCTTCAAACTAGAGTGGCCCATATTCTCTAAGGTCCACTTAGCAAGGCAAGGGCAGAGCTGGGACCATGCTATTGCCTGAGTTATGCTCCAAGACTCCCAAACACAGCATCACATTCAAAGAAAAACAACAACGGGTGGGTCACTAGCAAATATAGCTGGGAAGCTGCCTGCTAAAGCCCTTCCTCAGAGCCTCTACTGACCTGGCATCTGCCCATTCCTCCCCTCTCCATAGGAGCTTGCTCCTAACACTTCAGTGGTAGGTCAGACCCACTACCCACCCAGTTTTCTTGGTGGAGCCCTACACTGCCTTTCACGTATATGGGCACCATCAGCTCTCTGCTGGTCTAATCATCTCCCATTACAATTTAGATTTCAATAATCAAAAGTGAAACATGAAAATAGGCTGAGCTCCAGCAGAGCGTGAAGGCAGCAGCCGTGCCAACTAGCTTTCAGTGGCTTGTTTCATCTCCTCTCAAGGGAGGGACAGGGAGCACAAGTCAGTGATGGATTGGCTCAGTGTCAGTGACCCAGCATGGATATCCACTTGCAGTGCTCATATCTCACACATAATCCTCCCGACATCTTCCCAAAGTGATAATATTTTGTCCCATTTCTATAAAGAGGTTCTCACCTATTATCTCTTTAAGTATCTGACTTCAGTTGCCCATTTTACAGATCAAACAGGTAAAATGTCCTTTCTATCTCTGTGCCTGGACACACATGGGCACAAAAGCCCTGAAATAGCACAATTGCCCAGCTGCCTCTTCTGAGGTTGGGTGCAGAGTGCTCCGAGCAGGTTGGTGCTGTGTGCCAACTGCCATAGTCCTCGATTGCTGTCCCGAGAAACATCTCCATTTTCTTACAGAGAGACCCTCAGGTGAAGCAAGTACCAGCTGGTACCATAACACTAATGCCAGCCTACAGCTGCTAATAGAAAAGAGGGAGAGGAAAACACAAGCACTTCCATTTCCTTGTTCCAGGGCAACCTCCCACCAGCATCCCTCAGTGTGGGTGACCACATGAGTGTGGGGAAAGCTGCCAGGCTCCAGCTCAGCAACAATCAGAAAGTACTCAGGCTTCACTCCCATGGTTTACCGTGGCATCACCAAAGCTCCCTCTCTGTGTATTTATCTAACAAGATTAAATGATTGGGAACCACAAATTGCAAAGTTATAAATACGACTGGAGAGGTGACATCATAACAAATGAGATGAGAACAGAGCTTCAGTGACTTATGATGTCATCACCACCCCTGGATGCATATCCTTGGATACAATTCCACAGCTTTATTTTGTTGGGGATGATTGTCAACCGGCTTTTTGATTTTAAATAAAAGAGAGGAATACCACCAAAGTCTTTTATTCTTCATACTTGTCCTCCTATCTGGTGCCAGGTCCCATAATTATTGTCTCCTCTGTTCCAGGGACATCAAGTTTTACGCTAATATGTACTGTACTCTCAAAAGACAGGAGTAGCAATTTAAGATAGGTAAATAAAGGTTGGCTAAAACTCAGAAAAGTTACTGGGTTTGTTCCTAAGCAGTTTTTGAAGAGGGTTGAATAGAGTGAGGAAAAGGCAAAGAAATCAGCTTTTATGTTAACCCAGCACTTTATTTTGAGCCTGACTCAGAGGGATGCTGAGCATCTCCAGGTTTCATTAGTTTTCTAGAAATACTGGGGAGTTCAGGATTGTAGGTCATCCTTAAAAAAAAAAATCAAAACCCAGGATTGAAAGAAGATTTCCAATAAACCCAAGGCTGTGACTTAGATGCCAAAGCACTACTGGAAGAAACAGAAATCTGTGGATTTCAGGCTTTGAAATCACTTTAATTCCTGTAAATTTTACATTTACACCAAAGCCTACTGAGGTATGTGGCTAATGCTGAGGTCTCTAGTACAACTGTCAGAAGGTCTCGGAAGGGGACAGACATCCACACTGCAGCAAAACTCAGCAGGACTCAGGATGTCAAAACTCACTCGGCTTCCTTGGAAATCCCAGACCCATCACTGGAAGGGACCTCAACTCAACATTTCTGGAAAAATCAATGTGGCAAAGTGTTTTGAGTCCATGTGTTTTAGCACCCTGTGAGCTGAGCGTGCTGCCGCAGGCAAAGGATGGGCTGAACAGCCTCACAGGGTCCTGTTAGCAGCTTCCCCCATCACAACACTGAACCTGCAAGGTCTGGGTATATATTACCCACAGCTAAGGTGCAAGTGAGACAATTCCCAGGCAACAGCCTGCATAATTGTCCCAAGCAAGATCAGTGCCAAAGCTATAAGTACTTTCCTCTTGCTTGGCTCTTAGTTGGTATTCTCCCAGGATGCCACACTAGGCTGGTGTACCAGCTGCGGGGTTTCTTCCCCATGTTTCACACGCAGACCTTCTGCCATGAACAGCAGCAACATTCCCAAGTGGAAATTGAAACCTAAACCCTCTCCCCTTCAAAGCTGGAGAGAAACTGGTGTGGGAGGCAGGAATTGGCCCACTGGGCAAAGTGTAGGGTTGAAAGCCTTTGCCCCAAGCTTTGTAGGGCTCTAAGTCAATACAGCTGGGTCCACATCAATGCAGAAAAGTGGATTTACTGACAACAGCTTTGCTTTTCTTAGGATTTTTCTTTTTTTTCAGTCCACAGGGTCAGTTCTGCAAGCCACATGCTGGCCTGAGACTTGGGAGACCAAATCAGTATTTCCTTCCCCCTGCACAGACTTCCTAGATGACATGGGCATGTCCTTTAGCACCTCTGTCCAGGTAGGAGCTGTGACACAGGGTAAGCGTTCTGCCAGGATTAGCACAACAGTTTTGAGACCAAGCAGTCTGCATGCATGAAAACCTCGAAATCTGCAGGTGACATTTTGCAGGGGGGTTCCTATTCCTGTAGCAAGCCAGACAGCACTAAACTTCAGCTCAAAACCTTGCAAAAGGGTCTTTCCACACCCCAAAACCCACCATTGTTTCTGGTACAAACCAAAGGTTCAAACCCCTCCAAACTTCAGCAAAGCTTTGCTCCAAGATGCAAGCTCTAGGGCTTGGTTTTTAATGGTGTATTTACTGATGAGGTGAAATATGAATCTGGTTTTGACTTTAAAAAGCCAATTGTATTTTGGGGGCGGAGGGAGGGGGAAGGGGTGCTCTGACCTGACCCGCTAATCTCTTTTTCTTCCTTTAAAGTTGTCTTCTAAATCTGAACATTAAAGGTGATTAGATACCTAAGGGACTTCCCATGTCATTAGTTAATACTTTAGAGCTTGTTTTGGTTCCAGCTAGCAGTAATGCAGAGCCCTTTTGATAATACATCACCCTGCTCAAATATGCCTGCACAGTCTCCAGATGATATACCCCACCAGTGTCTGCCTCTGTACAGCTCGCAGATTGGAAGGGTCGGAGACGAGTTTAATTTAAAGATGAGCCGCCCTTGGGCTGCCAAAGGAAATGGCGTGTCAGCTACGTCAAAAATAGATACTGTTGTGCAGATATATGGAGGGAGAGATGGACGCTGCCAGTGCTATCAATTACCTGGATTGCCTTTAAATGTCAAAGCAAATCCTTACCCATTCCTTCTCTAAAACCTAAATCACTGAGAGAGACAAGGTCAACCCAAGCAGGCTGGAATGCTGGGAGAGGAAAACAAGTACATAACGTTGCGTGTGTGAGGGGATAATTTGTGAGAGCACACGTACTGAAGGAGCATTAAAAGCATATTGACTCACGGATTCAAAATCTGCAATAGCCTTGCTGGGTCCTCAGGTGTTGTCAAAAACATCCTTCCCCAAAAGAAAGATCCTTTCCAAGTCAATAAAAGTGGCCTCCTGGACTAAATAGATTTAAAATTCTCATGTTGCTCCTATTTTGCATTGTTTCAGTATTTTTTTCCTGCGGGGATATAGTGCCTTTGACAGATTCAAAAGAAGCCACACAAATCTAAACTGCCTTTGGGAGAGACCAGAGCAAACTGAATCTCTGTATATGCTTTTCCCCCTCATTGCAGAGCAAATACAAGCGTAACATATGTCCACCTACATATCAGCATCCTTCAAGGCAGACCTCCTGGGAAACAGCATGAAATGATCCCTTGGGAAGGGCCCCAGCCCTTTCGGGAACAGGATATGGGGAAATTGAGGAGTGGGGGGAAAAGGGGAAATCATCAAATCCTACAGGTGGGTAAATAAAAGGAGACAAAGTTTATTACAATAGAGAGGCAAACATAAGGTTTAAGCTTGGTCTCTTAAGAAAGGAGGTTTATGCAATCAGTCTGCACGTGGGATACATATATAAAATATAAATAAAATAAACATACTTATCTCCCCCGTCTCCAATAACTTTCAAATTTGTTGGCCAATTCCAACCCAGCTTGGTGGAGGGGGGCAGAGGTCTTACAGTTCCTACAAGTTTTATGAAAGTAGGGCCCTCTCCTGTATCCTGAGACCTATTAATGCCCACATTGAAAGAAATAGTTGAGCTCACGTTGCAGCTTATTAGTAATATTATTAGACACCAGAGAATCCACAGGGGAGAGAGAAATATTAAGAATGTCCCAACAGCCGGAAAGGCTTCAGTTGGAGTTTGCACCTTCTTAGACACTAAAGGATCCAACCACAAGACACCAACTGGTTGAAACCCCCATTTCATTGCATCTCCTGCTAATAACCACTTCTTTTACATAAAGATATTTTGTGTATTCTCAGCCTGGCCTCACAGCAAACTCACACCAGCCAATTAAGCCGAGCTGTAATTTACAGCTCCCTGGTTCCTTCGCCTCCTTCCTACGAGGGATTAGTTAGCGATGCCGAGATGCACAGAAGAGGAATGTAATCACGGGGGTACATTTATCACCTGCATTTTCACTGGGGCACTGGCCTGATTTCTGTACTCTTCTTCCTTCAACAGGATCATCTCCTCTAGATAACTCCGCACCAGGCCAGCAACCAGACGTACATTAAGCGCTGATTTCAGCGCAGTGCATCCGAGAGCTCAGCCGCTTCCCATGCACGGGACACAGGGTAAAAATGTAAAGAATTTCAGATAAACACATTTGGAAAGCCACTTAGGGCTACTGGACAGATGAAGGCAAGGAAGACAGGGGAATATTTTTGCAATGAACAGGCAAAGAGGGACATGATTCATCTCTTGGAAGCATGTTGGTGAGCTGCTCTCTAGTGCTAGACCCTGAGTTTTGGCTCACTAGGAGATCCTCAGGCACCAAAGGCTTTAAAAAAGGAGCCCTGTAAGACGAGAGATGCCAGAGGGGAGGTGGAGGACACGGACCGGCTCTATGTTAAGACCTGCCTGACAGCTGTCCCTGGTTTAGCTCCAGTGGTTTGCCAAATCAGGGAAAATATTCAAGACAAGTGGGCCTACAGCTGCCTTAGTGCAGCACCACCCAGGTACCGCAAAGAGGAACAAGTAGTGCTTTTGGTACCACCATATAGACATGGCCAAGAGTGTCCCAAGACACAGACAGTACACCTGGAAGGCTTCCCTTCTTCATTTCTAAAAGAAAACATTGACGAAATAGCCATGGGTCTTTAGATGACAACCATATGGCACCACAACAGGGTACACCCCTGACCTGCTCCCCAACCCTACAAGATCACCTCCAGCATCACCGGGCATCTGCTCATAATGTGTCAGCCCAATTATTCCCTTTTCTATCCATTCCCACAGCACAGTGAAACACTTTTGGCTCCCTTCCCTTCAGGGGTTGTTTGTCCGCTTGTGTCTGCACACGACAGGCTGGGTTTTTCAGGTGGTTTCAGTGCAAAATAAGAGACTATTTTACATTCCTCGTATGTCTGTCAGCTGAGAGTCAGGATGATGCAGGTGGCTGTGGGAACAGGTTAAAGAATCAGTTCAAAGCAGAGCAAGCAGGAGGCAAGTGCTGCCCAATACTCTCTTTTACAGAAACCCTCCCCTTCCCACAAAGTGGAAGATAAAATGAATTGTGGGAAGGAGAAACTTGTTACTACACTAAATGCTTTAGGCTGGATGATCCCATGGGAGCCAGGACACCACTGATTTCAGCCTCGGAATCAGTCCTTCCCTCTTTTGTCAGATTACTCTGAAAAGCCTGGAAGCAACCACAGCCCACCAGCTCTGCAGAGCAAGTGCTGCAAATGCTGGTCAAAGCCACCTGCCCTGAGCACCTTGGGCTCCGTTCCAGCCTCCAGAAACCAGTTTTGGGGTCAATGGGAAGTTCACCTTGGCCCTCAGGAGAGGGGAACTTACCCATCCAATTAACAGCTAAAACACTGCTGCTTCTTGTATGTGTAGACTCCCAGCGGTGTTGGGGTCTATATGAATAATTGATGGCCAGATGGAGCTGTGGTTATCAGTGTGACTGCTATACTGTGCTGAGAAGAAATTTCCAGTCCATAAGGGAGGAGAAAATGCCTCCTCCCCTCCTCACACAAGAACATTACAACCCACTATTGCGCTCTCGTTGCTCATGCGAGCCTGCTTTCACGAGCAGGACACAGGCTCTCATGATGGTCTACAAGCATTTCACCTGGTATGGGCTCGATTCTGCAGTCTCAAAAGTTGCAATTTCCCTAAGAATGTCTGGAATTTCCCCCTTTATGCAACACACATTTGGCAGGTTCCTGCTTTGATGAGTGAATATCTTCATTTACCAGGGCAAGTATTCCCACACACATGCTATCTCTTTGAACAACCCAAGCCACCAGCTTAAACCCAAGGCAGATGAATTGCCCTTCCTCCTTCTTGAGGCCTCTGAAGCCTCTGAGATATTTTAAGGATGTATGTTTTGATTTAAACCTCACAGCTCAGAGTTGACACTGCCTTTTCTTCAATTGCTTGTTTGCCACTTTGCAGAAAGTGCTGGGTTTTGCCAACTGGAAAGAAAAGATCCTTTTTTAGTATTATTACATTATCAAAGCTTCACCAGGAACCCTTATTTTGCAAGCGAGATTCCAGTTTCATGTTTTATTAGTTGAGAGGTGGGTTTGCTCTAATGTTACGCTATTTGATAAAGGACTATATCAAAGAGAAAGAAATTGCAAACTGGGAACGGAAGATTCATACTTTGGAAAAATGACCTTTCCAGAGTGTACCTGTCCTTTGTGTTTTTCTCATACTAACTAGCTTGAAAAAACTGCTCTGAGTGGTGTATTTGTATTGGAATAAACTTCTTTTGTTTAAAAATGAAGAGTTGGAACAACTGACAAACTCAGGTCATCGCTCTCCTGTGGCACCTTCCTTCCCCAAGTCCCACTGGCAGGATGTGAGCACGCACTGCAGGGATTCCCTTCCCTGTGGGACCTAGTGCGCTCTCCTGTGGTTTGCTGATCGCAGGGAAGTTTGCTCTGACAGATCTGAGCATCAAGTTGATCTCCAAGGGAAACCTCTGGGCCAGATGCCAGGCTCACATAAGCCAGCTGAGCCATGCCAGGCTGTATCCAGTGATGAAGCCTTCAGCTTCAGGTGGAAAAGTGAGGAAGAGAAGAGCTTGTGAGCACAGGGCTTCAAACAGCAATTCTGGCCCCTCCAAAAGCTCAGTCTGCCAACACACCACTTAGTCTCAAGCTCTTATGGAAAATCACTAGTTTGAAAATAATCATGCAAGTAGTTTCAGCCCTTTAAAGTTTTATCCTGGGCTGCTTCTGAATCCCAAGTGTTTTGGACCCCTCTGTGCCTGGCTGCGGCAGGGTCTGGAGTCAGAGCACTGCCATCAGCAGGGGAAGGAGGAGAACTGCTGGGGACCGGACAGGGATTTGGGATCTTTACACCGTAATTCTGGCTTTTGTTATTTAGGAATGTCTAAACTGCTATTTTGCTTGGAGGGCTCCCCATTTTGGCGCATTTGTAATACATTTCATACCTACAGAGGTGAAAAAATATTGCCGCTCTATGCTTGCAAATTCTCGGCAACATCCCCACTCCATCCTCAGCTCATGGGCTCTTTTTCGTAGGGAAAAAAAAAACAGTAGATAGAGTTTCTTGAGAGATTTCCCATCTGCAGAAGTCTGACAAAGCACAGATCAGTATTCAGTGGGGACTCAAACCTGCATCTTCGTTTGCCTTGGCCCCAGTACTAAATGCCAGGCAGAGGATGAAGTGAGAGACTACCCGGGAATGAGTTCCTGCATAACAAAGCCATCATCCCAGTTCAACACACCAGCAAAAATCAGAAAGCTAGTGTCAGGAAGAGATCAGAGAACAGGATTTTGTCTCCAAAAGACATGCCAATGTGTTGATTTCATTTCTTCCTGATTGCAGGTTGAAGGGAAAAATAAGTCAAGAACTTGAAATATTTTCCAGAATGGAAATTTTGAAATATTCCAAGATAGATTTTTTCACTTAAATGTGTGGTCCAAAAATTAGAAAAAAATTAAGTAAGAATAAAAACAAGGTCAGAGTTAAAGGGGAAAAACCATTCCAATTCCAAACTGTTTCTGAATTTGAAGCTTAGTTGAAGTAAAACATGTTCCCACGGCACCTTCTTCTGCAGGCAAGGCAGCTACTTCTTCAGGAAACCTGTCCCTGTCACCAATTTGGACCAAGAAACCAAGCCTCCCCTGCCTGAAATAAATTCAGAGAAAACAGACAGAGGTTGCAGTCTCACAACCAGGACAGAATCCACCTGAAACCTGTAGCTGGAGAGGATAAAACAATCCTTTTTGCATTTGTCTCCTCTGTGCAACCCTTTTGTTCTAGTTAAGGGTCCCATGTCCAGCATTCAGGATACACTAACCAGGATGCTCCCCTGAAGACCTGTGCTGCGGCAGGTTAACAGGACTCCCTGATGCACTAACGGAAGATGAGCAAGACCCACAAAGCCTGTGAAAGCTGTCGGAAAGAAAAATATCGCCGTGCAAAAGAAAATGAGAAGTAGGCAGTGATGCTGGGGGGTTGCCATTCCACCACCGTTTCAAGCTTCACTGTGCTGGTTTCTGGTTAAAAGGGAGGAAAGGAGTGAGGGATAAAAAAGTCTTTTTCCCGGTGAACAGAACACTTGGAGGACTTGGGGCAGCCGGAGCATCGCCCCCAAATCCGCATCATTTC
>NW_010225031.1:13836-16647 GCF_000690775.1 Eurypyga helias
CGCATCCCGGCCCCGGGGAACGCCCGTCGCCGGAGGGGAATATGGGGAATTATTTTCTCAGGGATGTTGGCAGGATCCGTATGTTGCTTAGAGACGGCAAGGTACGGGGCTGTATCCAGGCCATTAGGTTTATTTGCACACACAAGTTCTCCTCTCTGAGCCGGTATAATCTCTTTTCAAGACTGCCTTGGGTCTTCACCTCCTGCAGCAATGACTTTCACTCCCTCATTAAAAAGTCTCTTTTCCACCTGCTCTGGCAGAGCCACCAAGGAACAAGACCTCCTGGTATTAATCCCTTCCTGAACAGCAATACTTCCACCAATATTGTCAACCAGTTGGAGGGAGTGCAGAGAAGGCCACAAAGATGCTCCGAGGGCTGGAACCCCTCTGCTATAGGGACAGGCTGAGAGAATTGGGCTTGTTCAGCCTGGAGAAGAGAAGGCTCCGGGAAGACCTTATAGCACCTTCCAGTGCCTGAAGGGGCTACAAGGAAGCTGGGGGGGACTTTTTACAAGGGCCTGTAGTGACAGGACAAGGGGTAATGGGTACAAATTGCAATCAGGGAGGTTTAGATTAGATATCAGGAAGAAATTCTTCACAGAGAGGGTGGTGAGGCACTGGGACAGGTTGCCCAGAGAAGCTGTGGATGCCCCATCCCTGGGAGTGTCTAAGGCCAGGCTGGATGAGGCTTGGAGCAACCTGGTCTAGTGGAAGGTGTCCCTGCCCATGGCAGGGGGGTTGGAACTGGATGATCTTTAAGGTCCCTTCCAACCCAAACCACTCTGTGATTCTATGATCTTGCACTGCACGATACCAGGAACATAACAGGAGCCTCACTTAGCCACAGCAGGCAAAACAAGCCATCTTCTTCAAGGCCATCACCCCAGGCAGTGTCCTTTCAGGCTTGTCAAATAATGCTACAGCAAGGGACCACATCTGGAGGAACATCAAGATTCCATCAGAGAGGAGGGATGGAGGAGTGTTGCTGCAGGCTGGGAACATTGCCTTCACGTGTGCAGAGCAGAAGAAGGATTCCTACCTCTTCCCTCAGAGTGCTGTGGCCTCTCCAGGGAGGTCATTGGATGAGGACCACAAGCACAAGAAGTGCTGCAGGCACACCCAGGTGTTGCCTTGGCCGAAGGGAGAGGCTTGGGATGGGAGCCCATGGTGAAAGTCTCTCTGCAGGCCCTGCCAGATCTGATAGCTTGGTAAAAGGCACAGCTTGAGCATGCAGTGGGATGAAATAACACAATTAGAAAGTTGTTGACCCTGGGCAGAAAGATGGCAGGAAGGACTCCAAGGACCTGCTTCTTCTGCAACAGGAGGGGTTTTGTTCGTTTGTTTGTTTTGTTTGTGGTTTTTTTGTTTGTTTGTTTTAAGACCTCAAGACCCTTTCACCATTGTACCACGTTCAAGCAGTGATCTAGGTATGGGTTGCTCAGTTTTAAACACTCCAAGTGCTGACCCACTGGTATGACCCAGCCCTTCTCCCAGGGATAGTGGCAGCATTCAAAGCCTTTCTTACACTGTGCATGATCTTGCCTGTTCTTCCAACCTGTTTTGATGACTTGCTCTATTTCCACAGCAGACAGGCCTGAAAAGATTCCCTGCCTTTAATTCCTGTGTAATTCTAATAGCATCAGCATTATGTAGTCCCCAGTGAACTCTAAATGATCCCTTTTGTTCAAAGAGCTTTGTTCCTCCAGATTCATGGCAGAGTAACTCCAAACTAAATGTCAAGAGAACAGATTAAATCCAAACTTAATCCCATTCTGTTGGCAGTACATGACTTGAGATTTACACCCAGGAAGAAAAGATCCACGTCCTAACCTAGCAGGAGTTAACAAGCTGAAAACCCATCCCATACAATCTCTCCTGGACATGGTTATTTTGTGCACATACAAATCAGAATTTCTTTTTGCAGTTCAATTGTTATATTCCTAGACATTCTTGGCATTACTGACAATTGCAAATTGCTTTTCAGAATCAGCTCTTATCCAATAAATTTACAAACAGTGCAGGAATTTGTAAGAGGGGAAGTGAGAGGGATCCTCTCTGGTACAAATTCAGCTGTCCACCTGTACAGTGTAGACAGTTTCATCTTTTTCATCTTAACTGACACATTAACATCTATGTTCCCTTCCCAACACTGTTAAAGGGTTAATCACTCCTCCATTCAGTTTCCCATGAAAAGTATAGTACAAACAGTTGTGCAAAAGTCTTCCAGTGTCCTCTATTAAGAGGATATAACAAAGTTACGGGTGGTCTTGGGATTTCTAGATGGGAATGGGAACCTGTCTGGACACTTTTCTGCTTTTAAAATGTGGTATTTTCTGTGATACCTTTCACCTCTCCCTGCCATATACTTTAAAGGGGAAAAAAATACTCCTTTTATTTAAAACAATTTTTCACTTGCAGGGGGAAAAGGTTTCCATTATATACTATCAGCCAAGGAGTTTGTGTTACTTCTGGACAGGTGATTTACCAGGACAAGAGGGAAACAAAGTGGTTTGTTTCTCACCCTCGGTCTTCCAAAGGCATGGGAAGGGAGGGGGGTAGGGGTTGGAGTGGGGCGAGAGAGGGGGTCACCCCAGACAAAGCTGATTTGCTCTACAGCTCTCTAAAGACCCTAAGGACACCCAAGAGGGTGGAAAAAATTCCAGCTCCTTTTGGTTGCCCCCATTCCTGGCTCCTCTAGTAAGGGTCAGGGTGGACTTCGTTCTGTTGCAGTAGCACCTTGCTCTCATCCTGCCCTGCAACACAATTATTTTGCAGCATGGAAGAGGTCAACTTTGCTTTGGGTCCTGCTGA
>NW_010225031.1:16681-43038 GCF_000690775.1 Eurypyga helias
GGAAAGCAGAGATGAAGGATTAGGGTTTGGGCTTGTTCCTGTCATCTAATGCTCTGATCCAGTGAGGCTGAAGGCAGGAGTAAATCTTTGGGGTTTGACTATTTTAAGGACAATTTTTAGCTTCCTTCTCCCTGTCTCAAAGCAAGAAACAAGGAAAGGATCACACCTTTGTCTTCTTCAGTTGGCAACACCTCAGCACCCCAAAACTCTCCACATTTAGCCTGAACTAAGTTATTCCCAGTTGCTGGTAGACAGGGCTGGACAATGACCTTGTTCCACCTGACCAGAGTGCAAGACAGGGCAGGATTCTGGGCCAAGGTGTGGGGAAAATCCAAGCTCTTCATCCCACATCCGGGTCTGGAGTTTCAGGCAAGCCCAAGACCCAAGTACAGGTTTGCTTCTGAGTGACACATGACAACATGAGCCTTTTCACAGCCAGCAGTAAATCCATGCAGGGAGAAGTGGGAACAAGCGCCTTGCAGAGGCAGACCTGTAACACCAGTTACACAGCACCTATGTGCAGAGCTGAGCCTAAGGCTACACTCTCACTGCTCTTCAAATTTCCCAGTTTTATGCATTTCTTCCAAACTTTGATGAAGGATCTACTCCTCAGATCCAAATCCCTGCCTGAGGCATCGCAGGATGGAGTGAAAGTTCCTTTCTGAGGTTGGATTTCACTGTCTCCAGCCTGTTCGCACTGTCCCACCCACTTCTCAGCTCTTGCCAAGAACATGGGTTTCTGCAAGCTTGTTCTTGTGCAAGACAGAGCCCTGGAAATGTCAGAAAACATGCTTTGTTCCCAAGTTCTGCCTCGGTGAAGGCTGGAGGTGGAATATGAAGACGTGCCTGTGGAAACCCAGCTTCATGCAAACAGCCCTGCTTGCCACCAAACTGCCACGTTCACTGGGCCTTTTCCATACATGCAAAACAAATAGGGAGGAATTGAGGGGCTCCCAGGCAGTGCTTTAAGCCATTTCCCTGCCGGTGCAATGCTGGGGGCAGGAGGAATAAGATGCTTTATTTGCAGCTCCCATCTGCCAGCAGGACTGCTGACCCTCTATGCAACTTCATCCTCCTCTGCCACAAAACCACCTACGTGACCTCAGACAAGTTCCTGCGGTGTCACTAAGCATGCAAGAGGCAGAGGGTGAAAGCAGACCAAACACTTCAAAACTGGGGCCAACGCATGCTTAAAATCTGGATGAAACGCAGTGCCAGTGCCCAGCCCAACCAACTTGGGGCCACTTTTCAGGTATAACCCTGCTGCTTTTTTGCAAAGCCCTCGTGCAGACCAGCTGGGTGAAGAGCATCGGAAGCAGGAGGAGGCAGCTTTAGTCACTTGGTGAGCCTGGGGTGAAGTGTGATGGGGAGCAGACGAGCTCCGTGGTACTGTGGGTGCTCCGCAGGCACTGCACGCAGAGCACAGCTCTGATGGCTCGCAGCAGCCTGCCAGACTCGCTGCTGGCACAAATAGGCCAAGGTGTTTTCCTTTCGCTCCTTCTCACTCCACCCAAAGCTGGAAGAGACCAGACACTTCCTTGCAGGCAGCGCAGGGCCCCGGGCAGGCAGGCATGCCGTGCTCACCCACAGCCCTTCCATCTGCTCTGCCAGAAGAGACTTCCCAGGTGAGAGATGAAAAGCAGATGCCATAAACCATCTTGGAATTCAAGTCCTGTGAAACCAGAGCTCCACAAAAGGACTTTGTATTGAAAGGGAGGGGGGCCTTAGCAAGAACCTTGAGACCAGACATTCTCCCAGCCTCTCCTCAGACCTTGCCTCCAGGACACCACCGCTCAGTTGGCTTCTCTCCAATACAACTGTCCTGATTGCCTCTGCCAGAATGCAACCGTTGTCTGTAGTGTAGCTTGCGATTTGCTGCCATGACTATTGCACTCCCTGCAGGCTGAATACACGGTGGTGACAAGGACAGTGCCAGAAATAGGTTGCATCCATCGAACAGGAAATCATAGCGGTCACAGATATAACACAAGGAAGTCAAGTACCAAGACATTGCTATTGGGCTCGCAGTACCCAGCTGTTTGCGGCTTCTTTGAACATCCCTGCTTTTAATTACAAGTTTTTCTATACTCCTCTATTCTCCCCACACCATGCTGTGAGTCATGGCTTGGACTACTAAGCAGACCAGGGATTCCTGTAATTGCTGGAGGGAACACTCCCGGTATCACAGACCTCCAGGTGTACACCACACTGGAAGGACAGACTGCCTGACTGCATGGCAACAACACAAACACAGGGAGATGTTTCCTTTAAAGGGTTGGCTTGGGTACAACAGGTATTACAATTCATCAAGACTCTAGTCATGACTCAAGTCACATGAGTAAATTCAACTACCAAGGGTCTGAAAGTTTCCTGTTCAGCCTCAGAGCTGGTTGAACATCCCACAGTGGCAGCATGTTCCCAGAAACATGACGCTTTACCAGAGGATCCCCATGAAGAACATCCACCCATCCTCTCATCCACAACTGCACTGTTTTTGAGGCATGTTCCCATGTCCTGCAATTTCCTAGACAGAGATGATGTCTGGCCCATTGATTAGAACCTTGGGCATCTTCCCCAGCCACACTACTTCAAAATAAGTTAAGAGGCGGAAATCTAAGCTATTTTCATTTCAAACTTCAAAGATGATACCAAACTGTTCCCTTTTGTTTAGAGTAAAAGCATGTATAAACAGGGAGCATCTGGTCTTTCCCCTAGCAGCACTGAGCCTCGAGAGATACAAGGAACAAGTTACTAATAAAGTCAAGTAACAAAAAGGATGTCTTGGTGTGGGTAGAGCTCTTCATTAGAGCCCACTGGGTGTTGACTTGCTTCCTATACAGAGGCAAAGCCCTGCACGGAGCGATACACACCTGGCTTAGCTAGTTGCATTTGTTTCAGGAAAGCAGCTCTTTGTTCTCCAGATCAGAGGAGGCAGGCAATCATCTGTTTCTCCAGGGATGCGGATACACAGCGAGATACCGCAACTTAATGGAAGTGTTCCTCTGGGTCAAGTGGCAGAGCCAAATGCTTTCTTAATGTAGCCATCTTCACTTCAGAAAGGAAGAGAGAATCAATTAACAGCCTCTGAGCAGGGAAGGCTCCTGGTGAGCAGTCATATATATCAGAGATCATGCCCCACACTTGCTCAGAGAGCCCAGCTTTTAGTGCACCTGGGCCAGTCCTCCACTCCATCGCCTGCAACCGCATCGCTGCAACCTCTGGCTTCACCCTGGAGGTACCAGAAAACTTCACAGTGGGACTATAGTCTTACAGAAGCATTTACTAAGCCAGCAGGGAAAGAAAGTCACTGACAGTGAAAAAAACTGTTAACAAGACTGCCCCTACTCAGTAAGGATGAGCAACAGAGCATATCCACAAGAAAGAAGTTTCTCCTCTCTGGGCAGAGATGCTCTTCCCCTGCATCATCTCCTGTGTGAACACTTTTTGAGTACTGACATCACAGAAGCTTAACAGCTTCATTTCTCCAGCTCACTCCCCCACCATCCCCATTTTCACAGCTCAGCTACTATACACTAGTGAAAAATATCCCTCTGCCTCTGTGAACTTGGAAATCTTGGAGGCAAAGCTGCACTGCAATCCAACTCTTCCACCTCTAGAGGGGAAGTTTGGAATTATCTCTAAAAATAAGTTGCTCTGACTTCCCTCAAACCACCTAGAAATTCATATTGTGTCTCATTAACCTTGTCACAAAGTTATAGCAACACGTCCTTATAGTACCAGTAGCTATACTACTTCAGCCCCATTTTAATAACCGGCATTCAGGCCACGTATTTGAAAATTAAGCAGTGATTAGTTCATACTATCAAATTCTTGTTCTGTGTAACCCAGCTCCTGAAGTGATCTTTATTTTTAAAAAAAGGTTTCAGCCCAGACAATTTCCAAACAGAACACTAAATCACTAATCTCACCAAGCAGAGCTTATCTTGCAGTTAAGCTTCCTTGTTCCTGTGGGACAAAGATTCCTTGCTCTAAATCAGGAGATCAGAACATGGCCCGCGGGGCTGAGAGCTTGGGTAACACCTAGAAAATACCAATACGCTCCTGACATGATCCTAATAAATTATAATGAGCATGGTATATGCAAGAAGATCATTATAGACACAGAGAGACTTAACTACAGGTGTGTTAAGTCCAGAAAACCTGTGAAGTATATTAAGGGATTTAAAGGTCTGTATGGATTGCTGAAAGCAATTGTCCAGGCAGAGCAGAAGACAGCACCTGCTTGAGAGCAGTTGTAGATGCCAGCCTTGTAGAGATAGAAAATGAAGACTTCATACAATTGAAACCAAAAGTGTGTTCAACAAAACAAGACCAGGTTGCCAGCCTGAGGTGTGAAAACTGCTACAGCCTGTCCAGAGTCTGTAAGTGGTATATTCTGGTATATACACATGGTATATTCTGGAGTCAAGAAACTGAGACATCAGTTCTAACAGGATTGTGAAGCCCAGGTCCAACCTTGCACTTCTCCAAGAAGGACCAGCTCAGAAACCTCATCTTAATATTTCAGAGCACTACACACTGAATGAAATTTGTTTCTAAGCTAACAGAACTGCTGTAGGATCATTTATATCCATCTATACCCCAGTCCTTGTTAAGGAATGCTACTGATTTTAGTACATTGCCAATGTGTTACAAGAACTGACACCCACGGTCTAAGGGATACCACCGAGTTCCATGCAGTGCCTCAGATGTACTTTCTGCTGCAAAGCTGTGCGATCACGTTTCTTTAGTTTGGGGCTTCCCACACACACACAGTGAGGAGAGATGGGGAGGGCAGCAGAAGACTAGAAATGGAGAAAAATACACTGTCTGCCAATTCAGCAATACAAGACTCACTAAACTGACAAACTCAGCCAGTCTGAGTGCCTGAAAGAGCGCTGACAGGGAGACATAGGAGTCCTGTTAATGAGACTAAGCCAGAGTATAAGAGCACACTAACATTTTCACATTTAAAAAAAAAATAAAGACAAGAAGTGTTATCCCAATGTTCTGGGGGAAGAAATCTGGGGTAAAACCTGGGCAGTCACACCTAAAGCCGTGATCCAAAAGAATTTCTGCTCAGCTGCCACCTGAGCTCATGATATACCCCTGATGCAGCTGGAAATATTACCAGGAGTGTTTCCAGCAACAGAACATCTTCTGTATGGGCAGCCCAACCCCACACAAGAGCCAGCTACTGCAGAGAGAACCACAAATATGGTCTAGAGGACCTGGCCTGAAATCCCACCATATACTGGTGTGTTAGTCTTTCCACACACAGCAGCTACTGGAACCATTTTTGTAACTTAGCTGGTGGCTAAAATATTTATCCAGTGCATGAGAGACCCAAATCTAACTCCTTTGATAGAAATACCAAACTGCCAGCACAGAGCTGCAGTCACATTGTGCTTTACAGGGCTTGGCAGGGAGTTACCCAGCTTGCTCCATCCTTCATTCCCACTGAAGGCAATGAGCTTCCAGAGAAGGTAAAGGCAACAAACTCTAAGCCAACACTCCTTTAAGAGCAAATCCTGTCTTATAAAACAATAAGCATTCCTCTGTCTACCCTTTTTCAGCCTTACTTATTTCCCCATGCAATATCAAAAATAGACTTCAGCTGTCACTCAAGGCTCTGGTATTTTTAACAATGTCATCCAGCTATAGGTGAAAAATTGCTCAAGTTCATTTAAGCCCCATCTACCAATAGTTCCTGCTGCCAACCTGCATTGCCATTACATGCCCAGCACAATTCATCAGATTCATGCTTACAGGAGTTCCAGCTCTCAAAGAAGAGGGCTCTGAATTCCCTGGAGCATCTACATCTGGCCTCAGCCTCTTTGAGGATGTTTTCACTAATTTGGATTAAGAAAATCATCAGACCATGGATTTGATTAGAAATGCTGTCAAGCCTCACTTTCCCTCTCAATCCCCTTCTTTCCCTCCCACATACGAGAGAGCAGGAAGAGCTGCCTTAGCGCAACTTCTATTTTTGTTGAACACAGACATCAGTTTTGTTTCCAATAAAAGTGGAAACACAGACATGATTTTCAGCAATAAGCAGCACGCAAAGAAATCCACTTCTTGCCAGGACTTTGTGCTTCTCTAATAACTTCAAGAAAAGAAAAAAAAAATCTAATGCAGAGCCAAAACATACCACTTGGTCTTGCATGGGATCTGATCAAACATCTCCAGGCATTTGAAATTGCAGGAAGGGAGAGCTTCCTCATTCTTAAGGAATATATAACAAAACGTACAGAAGGAATGAATTGGTTTCATTTTAAGTCCCTTATGACTTACCCTCATGATCAATATAACCCAAAAGCTTTGAAACAGACTGAGTATTCCAAGCATTCACCTGCAGTCTATGGGAGACATAAGACACCATTCAATTAAAAGATAATAAAACATGCTATGTTTGGCATTTGTTTGTTTGAAATTCAAAAGGGGTTTCAGATCTGTCTGCTTAGCCTATCTCCTACAAAAGCCATAAATCTCCCTCTTCTAGCTAAACCAAACCATATTCTTATGTTTAAATCATATGAATGAGCTCAAAGACCAGAGGAATTTGCAAGCACCAACCCTTTTCTTCTTTCCCAACATACCCTATAGCCTTGGACAAGTCTCTAAAAATCCAACTTTCAGGAGCAGAGACGTCTCATCTTTCATTTGGAAAATTTGTTTTTTGAAAGGAACTCTGCTGTTGGCCTGCCAGCATTTGCACAAGAGCATGCTGGCCTGAAAAGGATATTTGTTGATATGGTAAATGCTATTAAGAGGCAGGGATATGCCATACTTACCTGGATAATAGCTAATATACATTTGAAAGTCACTCCCAATACACTATTGGGTGGAAGAAAGAAGTCACTAATTAACAACCAACTAACACGTGAAACAGACAACCAAGTATCATGGCAAAAAGTATTGAGGACAGGGATAGTGGAAAAAAAAAATTAAATTCTGAGCAGTTCAAGCACAAGAAACAAGCTGCATATATCCATCCAGGCTGTATTTCCCCATGAGGATCCTAACACACCACAATTCACTCTTCCTTGAAAAGCACCAAATGCCAAAGGTTGTCTTGCAATACAGGCCCCTATCCCAGGGGGAAAATTATCCAAAAAGATAAAGCTTATTGCCTGCAAGAGGCACTGTTTGGCTCTCACGGAAAGCCAAGGTGGAAAACCCAGGGAGTGCAGTTAATGAGGCCAGCAAGCATCCTTCTGCACAGAGCCTGGGGTGTGCCTCGCCCCACACTGGGTGCACTGTGTACAGCCCAGCAGTGGGGCATCAGACACCCCATTATACCATGAGGATGCCGAATTCAAGGCCTCATCTTAAAGGGCAGGAACTAACTCCAATATTTTGTTGACAGACTACTCAGGGATACCAATCTCAGCTTTTAATGAAGGCCATAATAGTCCTTGCTGTTCAGACTTTAAACCTTTTGGAGAAAGCTACAGCCACCTAGACAACTGGAGATGCCGTCTAAAAGGAGACCAATACTGTCTCCATGCTGAAAGCAAGCCCCTTAAGTTTGTTTCAGCAGAGGGTTTAAACCCTCACCACCCCTACACACTACAGGGCATGAGAAGAGGGAAAGCCAAGAGCAGAAAACAGAGCAAGGAGAAAAAAAGGCTTGTGAATTTAAACCACTTTTGCAATCCACAAATATTTTTGCTTCCCTGAGGAAACATCATCCCTCTTCCAGACAAGCAGCAGTGAGGTGGTCTCTCCCTCCAGAAAGCTTTGGAGGATAACCAGCAAGAACATTATGTTTAAGCTTTGAGGACTAAGCATCCCCACAGGATTCATGGATGGCACTGCTGGGCCAGGAGGATGCTTTTAACAGTTGCTTAAGTTCTGGCATCCACACGTATTTCCTTATGATGAAGTCCACCACAGGCAGCCTTCAGATGCTGTGTGAATACTGTCAGAACTCTGGCACAGCTCCTCTTTATTATTTGTTTTACACAATCCCCAAGTGCTTCATAAACACTAATTATATCTCCCAGTTCCTCTAAATGAGCTGCAAGTGAGGAAAACTTGTGAGGAAACTAAGGCAAAGTGAGGATCACTGCTTCCCCCCAATGCATTGGCAGAGGTGAGCTGGCTGAAGGAGCTTTACCTCCTCCCATGAAGGAGGCCATGAAGGCCACCGCCTTACACAACAAGGGGGCACATTTGCTGAAAATTAGCACTTTTGCCACCTCAAACATGAGCCAAGGTTTCTAGACCAGCAGGGTAGAAGTTTTATGAACTTCTCAACAGCCATGAAGCTCCTCTAATGCTGTTGGGATCTTCACTTTCAGCATCATTTCATAAGCTGTACCATCTGCTGAACTCTTTGAACGGTGTACAGAGTTCCTAGACAATGGATCCTACTCCAACTCCTTCGCTAGATCCTGCAGATATCTTCAAAGCAATAACAGCACAACCAGTTCTGTCACGGCACAGACTGCTCCTTTGCATTTTGCCCCAGTACATAACTAAACAGGCTGAAGCTATCACCTGGGTCCATATTTTCTCAAAGACTGTTCTGTCAATTCCTGTGTGCTTGCCAGGCAAATTTGAATGCCAGCAAATATCAAAAGAACCAAGAGCACCACATAAATGAGGTTGGAGTCCAGAAGAGTTTCCAGGTGAGTACTACCTGTGTGCAAAAGCTTTTATTTTATGTTTATTTATTGATTGATTTGCAAGACAGAAGCAATAAGCCCCAGCACTGAAGTTACATACATCTATCTAGAAACCACTTTGGTGCAAAGCACTTCAGTTTTCCATCATCTACTACCAAATCTATAACTATGTGTTGTTTTGAAGGAGTGATGGGCATTATGACAATGAACTGAGAAGTTTAACTCAAAAGCATTTCATCGAAGGTAAATACATGCCATACAGCTGGCAAAGAGTGAGACCTCAAGTCTTAACAATATGTTTCTTCATCACCTAGTAGAGGATATTTCAACAGCTGGAGATAAGTGGAACATGGCCAGCTGAGCTCCTTTCCTTCCCCTGGAGCACACCGAAGCAGCAGGGAGCCCTGCAAAGCCACATCATCTGACATCAGAGCATGCTGCGCGACATGGAAGGCATTTCAAAGCCGGTGGAGCATGCTAAGTAGTGTTGTGTTTTCTGCATTTTGAAATGAAACCAGCCTTAAAGAGAGGTTCATAGGTGGTTCTGCTAAAAGAAAAATACAGCTATTGATTTTTGCTAAGCCGTGTCAATCCTACAAGTCACCCATCCCTAGTTCAGACAATAAAACAGCAACAAGCTGTCACTGCTGGGGAACACGCCCATGCCTCACAGGTGAGCTCCAGTGCCAACACTGCTATGATATTGTAATCCAGCACTCTGAGAAGTTGTTCCCTTCAAGCTGAAACACAGTCCACACACGGAAGGTTTAACACCAGCTTGGAGAAAGGCTGGATGTCACCTGAGCCCTGGTTTTGCCAAAAGCCTCCGGTAGACCTTAATAGCCTTAATGGGAATAAGCTCATCCAAGGCTCCACATCTGAGCTAATTCCTTTTGCTCTAAGGAAAATGAAATGAAACACTAAACTTGCTGCTGACTTGCTCAGTCATTTGCACTCCTGAACCCTGTTTTCCTCTGACCTTGGTGTTATGGTAGCACTGCTGAAGCCTCCCAGCACCTGCAGCCAACAGGCTGAAGTGGCTGAGCCACTGAGGACTTAAAACAAGCCCATGTCACAAAGCCAGCAGCCTGTTAGCAGTGCCCAGGACAGGTCAAAGGTACTTCAACAGGAATCATCATGGCAACCAATTCCCCCTCCATTTACCAGTTAGTTGCCCATTGCACAGAAACTCAACTACGAGCAGCAACCCACGGCCTCTGGTCCACCCTCAGCCGTGTTTCCTACCAGTTCTGGATCTCAGCCCTTCCTCCTCTTTCCATATGATGTTTGGAAAATCCATGAAGAGGAGGGTTTATCATTTATGGCCCTGCAATGCCTCTTAGGGACAAGAGCCTGTCACAACAGGCAAGTTCTACACCATTAACCAGTGTCATGAGCTCTCTAGAGAAAGGAACTTTCCCCAGAATACAGAGGTAAAATATGCTGCCATGAAATACACCTAGTTCAGCTACCAGAATGACCCAAAAATATTCTAAAGCATCATACAGCATTACATATGTAATAGAGAGGTGAAATGCTATATACTGCATAATTTGATCTCTACAAAAAGGTCTTATACTGGGAGAAAATGTCTTCTTTTCACAGTAACCTGTTACACCTAAATTAGCTTGTGTAAGAGGAAAGAGGGATAAGCAACTTCATACTCACTGCAAAGCACAGCTGACAGGAGTTTAACACCCAGCATTAACTTATTTGGGCATCAAAACTCTGCAAACATTAACTGTGACATGAAAGCACCAGGATTTGGGCCATAGGTCATGCTTTTACCATGCCTGGCACAAAATAACTCCACTCTTCAATAACATGAGAAAGATAAAATAAGACCGAGAGGCCATGACAAACTGTTTCCATCAGATCCATCCCAGGGGCACAATGAGCTGCTGAAGGTATTTGCATCCTGGATTTCTCAACACTTGCTTAATGGTCAGTTTTAATAGGAAACACAGGTACACCACTGCTACCTCCACTACTCTGGAGCAAAGCAGCCTGTGCCAACTCAGCAGGCAGATTTCGGCTAAGTTCAGAAAGAAGCCTGTGTGTGCCAGTGTTTTGTAACTGGTTTATTGCATTACATCTTACATAAGGATTAGACTCCTAAATTCCATGCTTAGGCAGTTAGCAAGCCTGGCATTACTTGAGGCACATACACATACCTCCAGTCATATACTTTACTCTGTGCCCCAGCATCAACAGCAATTTGGAAAAGGCACCAGGAGGAAGGAAGCAAACCCTGTTGCACTATAACACAATGATGCAGCGGGGCCCAGAGGAGATCCAGCCACTGTAGGAAAAGTGACTTTTTACTGCTCTAGCCAATCTTTCAGTGTTGGCGATACAAGCTGTGAGCTAAGTGTCCTACTGCAGCTTTATTTGTCTTCAAGTGGTAGGGAGAAAATCATGTCTCACCTTCTAGAGACTAACGAGCAATATAGCATCCACTCATATCCATGTTTGAGCCATAAAACAGGAAAAGCTTTATACTATCTTAAGCAAGCAAAATCACAGCAGATAACACGTGGGAGGAGTGTTGTTAAAGCATCCAGAACCAGGCTTTGCCAGCTCTTGGGTATGAAAACTCTACAGTAAAGTCCTTAAACCATGAAACCTGACCTTACGTTGTCCCTTGAACCTAGCCTGCCTGGCACGTTGGACACCCAGATCTTGGTCCAGATGGGAATCAATAGAGCAAAACCAATAGAGAACAAATTTAAATTGGTGAAGACAAGGTTTTCTAAACTGTTGCCATTTGTACAAAACCTCAGATGAGGGATGCAATCTGAGCAGAGACACCCAAGGGCAGGGACTGCACCCTGCAGAGCCCTGGCTGAGTGGAAGCCAGAGGAGCTCCTGACCTGAGGAAATCACCGTACCCAATTTCTTCTCAGTGCAAGCAGCATGTAATCATAGCAATCACAAACTTCTCAGATGAAGGTGCAAGACACCCCCTTGATTTGTTCTTCACTCCTTGCAAGTAGTATTATTTCATACTCACTGCCTACATGCTGAGCAGGAGCATGGGGTAGCTGAGACAGCATCATGAGCAGGGCTTAACTCACACACAGCTGGAAAGGGAGGCCCAGCCTATGGACCCAGAACAAGCCTGCCTAGACTGCACTGCACAGGCCAGCTCCAGAGGCGAGCAACTGTTCGAAAGCTCTGCATCAAGGGGAGGATGCCTTACACCTGCTATTTCCCTCTCTGGAAATGCAAACAACCACACAGGCTGAGAGGCAGGTCTCCATCTCTGGAGCAATTTGACATCCTATTTGTTTTATCTGCCTTTTCCTGCAGGACACAGTGACA
The DNA here is from genome assembly GCF_000690775.1 of Eurypyga helias. Lineage (NCBI taxonomy): Eukaryota > Metazoa > Chordata > Aves > Eurypygiformes > Eurypygidae > Eurypyga > Eurypyga helias. The sequence goes on from NW_010225031.1 coordinate 28,642, forward strand.
TGTGGCTTGTGGCATTGCACGGCCTTCAGAAGCTTCCCACTATGGCAAATTAATTCATCTTCAGGATGGAAGAGCACACCAAAACAAAGAAACCTCTAAGCAGAAATGCTGCCTCCGGGGAAATTACCTTGCCTACTTCTCTTGCCTCCTCCATCTTACCCCTTCATAAAACTCAAGTTCAAGTCCCAACAGGCACCACTTTTAATGTTCTCTGAGCTGCACAAAGGAACAGGGTACACGTGCTACTGAGCCGGAGTTACACGCTGCCCCATCTCTTCCCACTCCCAGTACCTCCCCTCTGCACCTCTGTTCACCCCAATTTCCAGGACACAATTTAATGAAGATTAATGTGTACCCTCCAAACATGCACCATGTGTTATTTCTAGAAAAGAGCCACCTAATTTTAATATTAAAGGATCATTTTTCCCCACCCTGAGCACATGAAGTTTAAGTACTGCTTAGCAGACAGCGCTGGGTGCCTGTTACATTAAGTGAGAAATCACCCCAAGCTCCACTTATAAAGCAGTATAACTTCAATTTTTCCCTCCCTCCCTTTTTTTTCCCCCCCCAGAACAGCTGCATGTGCAAGACTGCCCTGGGTATAATCAGTTGGCTATATAGATGGGGCACTAAGAGGCTGCAAAGGTAGAGATAACTCTTCATATAGCATCAGAAAGCTTGAACAAGATAAACACAGAGCAACTGAAAGATTGATGTTTAGCTTTGACACACCTTTTGTTGATGAATAGCAGGACCACAAGCTGGGCAATCAGATTCTGCTCCAAAGGTGATCAATATTGCCAAAAAACTCTGATATTTCTCAACATATAGAACAGGGGAGAAAAAACAAGACAGGCAAGCCAATTATCAGCTAGGCTGCATATAGATGAATGAGTTCCAGATCTCTGGTTAAGAGTGAGCTTAAACTATTCTTACCCTGGTCCCAGAAGCAAAGCACCTTAAGCCTCCCTTACTTGGGGTCTGGAGATGCTGATACATAGCAGATTCTCAGCCTTAAATAGGTAGTTACACCACCATTAGAACTACCCTTCCACTTCAACCTCATTTTGGGACTTACAGGGAGCATTATGCTTGGCCATTAGGACATCCTAGCTATAATTAGGACATCCTAAGCATTGCCTCCTCTCACTTGGACTTCAGCCCACTTCTAACACTCCCAAACTCCCCCTGCACCTTGAACCATGATCAAGTAGAGGACTAAAGCACAGGAGATGCACTTCCTAGACTTTTCCACAAATTAATTACATATCTCCTTGTTCTGAAGCTACTTTGCTCTTTGGCCTGTAGTCACTGGCACAGTACTGGGATTAGCTGCACAGTTTTGCCTCTTTCTGCATGAAGAGGCAGGAATTTGCACTCTTACCCCAGTTGTGGGTCAATCTTGTGTCTAGCCACAGGAAAAAGTCTTTGCAATCTGCAACAGCCTCATGATTTAGTACACGATGCCTTGTTTGACTACCAAACACTGCACAGCATGCACAGCAGCCATGAGAACACCTTCTGGGAATATGCCAAATTCATATTTCTGTCATTTCCCCCATTTTGCATGTCCATATATCCATTTATACTCATTTCATTAGTAAATCGTCCTTTCCATTTACTTAGCTATTTGTCAGCGTGGCTGTCACTTTAATTACCTCTGTCTACAGGGATTGCTATTATTTATCTGTCTTGTTTGCAATGCGCCATCCACAAAAATACATTTTTCCCTTAACGTAGACACTGATGTTATCTGTGAGTCTGACCTAGGGAGCAATGCTCTTAGAAAGACAAACTGTTTCAAAGCAGATCTGTGAATTATACTGCCTTGTTAAGAGCTAACAGTGATGACACCCCTGGAAAGCCAGTCATCACCGCTCCCCTGAAGAGTGAAGTAGTCTCACACCACAGACATCGCCCATCTCTGCAGCTACATGGGGCACATGGACACAGTAATGGGGTCTGGTATAGTTATCCAAACCAGTTACTGTCCATGGACACACACCTGAAGCAACGTGGAGAGTCAAAGCATTGAAATTCAGCTAGATTTGGGTCCACCTCCACCTGTACATACCCTCTTGCTGAGCTCTTCTCACATGTACCAATAGGATGGAACAGGGCTGCTTTGTTGTGACACTGCAGGGATGTCCCTTTCCTTCTGAATTACCTGAATGGAACCCTGACCCCCCCAAAAAGGTCATACCTTGCAGACCAGCTCTGCTTTAACTCCTTCCGTTCACATTCTACTCCATTCCTTTCTCTGAAAGGTTTTTGAAGAAACCTTATAGATTTCTTTCTAAATGAAGTGAGATTTCTTGCTCCACTATTTTTCCTTTTTCACCAAGTGGGAACTAAATCCACATAATCCAGCTTTCAAATCCAAGAGCATTCGACTGGGTTCAAGGAGGAGACAAAGCACCTTTCACCAATAAGCGAGCGCTCAAAGCACTTTGCATACATCTCCACTTCTTTCTTGCCCATCTCCTCCTCCTCCTCAAAGGTTCCCATGATAGAAACATGCTAGGAAGTGTGGTGGGGAGTCATAAGAGATCCTTTGTGTGCAGAGAATGGCAGCCTCAAGCCTGCACACCTGGATCAGGGTGTCAATTATGGGGAAATCCCATTCCTCCCTCCAGGGAAGTGACCTCTCCTTATCCAGCAGCTACAGCAGTTAATCTGTGCTGGGGTGCAAGGTGCTTGGTGGAGATGCAGCCCATTATCTGCATGGCCCGGTCAGCAAAACTTGCCTCAGAAGGCACACCACCACACTCACCCTGCTCACCTGTGTTGCTTTGCTCTGTCAGCTCACCACACAAACGTGGATTGACTCAGACCTGCTGGCCAAGACCTTGGGCACCAGCTAGTGATTTGTGGATAAGCAGCAGGGAGAGCATAACCATTTTCAAAAGGTCATGCCAGCTGTGGTCAAGTCCACAGGTCAGCTTCTGCACACAACTTCCACCCATGGAGCTATATGCAGCACCAGATGGGAGGCTGCACGCCTCTTCAGGCCTCTGCTATAACCCATCTGGAAGCACACACCTGTACAGAAACCAGTTCCCTCAACCCCTGGAAATACAGCTTATAAAGCAGCCCCTCTAAGCCCAGCTGTAGTCATCAGACCCAAGGTCAGAAAAGCATCCTGACTCCTGCTAAGACCATATCCCACACCTGGCAGGTATAATGGGACCCACACACTTTTCCCACTGTGTTTTCCCTGCCTCTCACTGTCTGTGGTTAGAGTCTTTCAGTGCTCACATGCACATCCAACACACATATTTCAGCACAAACCTATTGAAGTCTCCCAGTTATTCTATATACCAGCTGGGTCACTGCCCACCTCATCCCAAAACCTCCCTACCAGGAGCTCACTGTCAAAGAGGTTTGTGGGCTTCAGAATTTGTATAGATAACTTATCTATGAGAGTCCCTAGTAACATCACAAGTGGTTCAGAAGAGCTATCAGCCCCAAACACTTTGGGTTAATAGCCACCAGCTCAGAGCAGAGCTTATCCTAGGCTATCTCCTCTCCTTGTCACAATTCTTTCCAGGTAGCTCTTCATTTTGGCTGCTGCAACAGAACAACTGACTCTTCATAATGCCTTGCAGCTTCTGTACCACACTCATAAGGGCCAGGCTATGGACCAAAAGACATTTTCTAAAGATCTTTTCCTTCTACCAGCTTATTCCTCAGCCAGATCTGTCCCTTTAAGTGCCCCACAGACAGCAAGGTTGGTATGGGGCACCTTCAACTGCTGTTGCTGCTGGTGGTGCAACAACTCTGTAAATCTCAGCAGGTATCAACAGCAAGTTTTCTTCTCCCTGTGGTCTCTGGGAGAGAAACATTTAAAACAGAAGCACTCCTAGAAATACCATCCTCTTCACAAGCCAATCCAGCCCCTTAGGACAAGCTTAAGGGTTCAGTGGAGAGACTAAAGGCCACAAGAACTAGTCTGTCCCAGGGAAGGGGCTGTTGAGATCAAGGGCATAGCCCGTGTCTGAGGTCCTTAAGAAGGTGGGAAATTTTCTCAGTGAAATAAATGCTAAGCATGATCTTTAAGGCATGGAGAAGGGACAATCTTCCCTTTAAGGAAGGCAGAAGATTTCACGTGATCTTTTCCTGAGGTACATGCATGGGTGGAGGCTGAGAAAGAAAACCCTCAGCCCTGGAACAGTGGAGTACTGCCAGTTGTGATGGGTTTACGATAAGCTAAAAAACATCCATAAGCATTCAACTTCAAAAGCAGGGAAAGAAGGAGGAGAGCTGCACAGAGTCAAATGCCTGGGGCATCCCATTTTCAGTCAGTGTAAGGAAGCTATTTTTAGAAAGCCTGCATACACCTACAAGAATACTAAGGCTGGAAAAGAATTCTTTGTTTTAATGGTCCCCTTATTCACATCACCTTGCAGGTGGCATTTCTACAAGAGCCACACCACCCTCTATCCACAAGGAAAGCGGTCTGCAACATATTCTTGATTTTTTTTTTCATTTGGGAAGACAAAAGGCATTATTACCAAAAAGCCATTCCAAACGTAGATGCAGACAAACTTCTAGTCAGGTCTCCGTTTCCCTGTGTACGACAGACTCCTGCCCACTTCCCATCTCCTGTGGTAGTTTGCATTAGCCTGTGGGAAAGCCAGCCAGAATATCCAATGGAGACCTACAGCTATGGTCTGCCATGGGAGACAGACCAGGTGGGAAACCTGTTCATGAAAAATAGGCACAAGACACCTGAACTGCAAGTACTGCACCAGTTACTTCAGGGGCCTGGGAAGTAGATGAGTATCAGATCCAAAATGACCTTTTATAACACTTCTTCACATTAAAGAACCACCAGCTCCAAAGGTTACAGCCTAAAAAAGCACATGCTTTTCTTATACCAAAAACAATATTGCAGTTTTCTATAGGATTAAGGGTATGGGAAGCCCATGCTTTGGTTTGGGGGTTAAGGTACTAGACTTCATCTTTTGTCTTGTTTTGCTTCCAGCTCAGAGGGACATGTTACCATAAGACAAAAACAGTGGTAAAAAATGGAGCCAGGTTATCCACCCCACCACTGACCATTCTCAGATGTCCAAATATAACAAGAAGTTGGCCAAAGGGGAGATCTGCAGGAGATAGTGGCTGTGCACAGATGCAGCAGAGACAATCACGAGGATCAACAGCAACACAGATGCCCATTCTCCCACCTGGAGTACTGTGTCCAGCTGTGGAGCCCTCAGCATCAGAAGGATATCAACCAGTTGGAGCGAGTCCAGAGGAGGCCATGAAGATGCTCAGAGGGCTGGAGCCCCTCTGCTATGGGGACAGGCTGAGAAAATTTGGCTTGTTCAGCCTGGAGAAGAGAAGGCTTCAGGGAGACCTTATTGCAGCCTTCCAGTAACTGAAGGGGCTACAAGGAAGCTGGGGGGGACTTTTTACAAGGGCCTGTAATGACAGGACAAGGGGTAACGGGTTTAAATTGAAAGTGGGGAGGTTTAGATTAGATATCAGGAAGAAGTTATTCACAAAGAGGGTGGGGAGGCACTGGGACAGGTTGCCCAGAGAAGCTGTGGATGCCCCATCCCTGGGAGTGTCCAAGGCCAGGCTGGATGAGACTGGGAGCAACCTGGTCTATGGAAGGTGTCTCTGCCCATGGCAGGGGTGTTGGAACTGGATTGTCTGTAAGGTCCCTTCCAACCCAAATGATTCTATGATTCTCTCCGAAGTCTGAGCCTGGCAGCCTCTCTTCCTCCTCCCCAGACTGTCACCAGCTGAGAGCATGAAAGAAAACATCCCTTCACTTGGTCTGCAATGGAAAACAGTAGGATGCTACCTGAAATGCTACCTTTCGCTCCGAAGAGCTAACTAAGCCTCCTAAAAAAACAACCCATAACAAGCTTGCCAACAATCCTCTTTCCTTCTCCCCTGCACATGTCAAATGTTAGCTAGGTGATGGAATCCCCAGAACATGAACTCATGCTTCCAAAAATGAACCACCTCAAACACTATATTTCCAATCTTCCTGTTTCTGTTAATCAGGAGAAATTCCACCAGAGCCAATAAAGCTGCATTCCACACTCCCAATTGATACTGTTTTGCACCTTAACCCGTAAAGCTGCCAAGCAACCCAGAAGTCCCAAAAACCTCCCTAGCAGGAGCTCACTCTCACAGAGAGGTTCATGAGGTTCAGAATTTGTATAGATAATTTATCTATGAGAGTCTCCAGCAACATCACAAGTGGTTCAGAAGAGCTATCAACCCTGAACACTTTGGGTTGATGGCCTTGGATAAGCTCTGCTCTGAGCTGGTGGCCATCTCACCCTGTGGGAATTCTTTCCAGGTGACTACTGCTGCTGCCACAACAGAACAACCGACTCCTCTGTCCCTCAAAATACATACAACAGTGCAAGGTGGCACTGCTCCACCCCACGTCCTTAACATTGCTCTCGGTGTTTCTAGTTTCCACAGTTTGTGCAGAAAAAAAGCCCACAAAATAAACACTCACTAAAAAGCAAGCTACTGTTCTTTGTCCTTGTATACAGTTGTTCAAGATACAGGTACTGTGAAGGTGGGAGAGGCAAATGAGGCATAAGAAACCTCTCTCTTTTTATCCCCAACCTTGTCATCAAAACAGATCTGGGAACAACCCAATTCTTCTGCCCACTATCTTTTCCATCACAAAGGAAGAGGACATTTTCTTCTCCTCCAAATAACCAGGGAAACACTCTTCAGAAATTCCTGCCAGTTCAAATATTTTAAGATGGCAAAGAGAAATCTTCTCTTGAAAGATTGATAGCATCCCTTTAAATGAACACGGTGGTTTCAGCTCAGCATTTTCTCCTTGTTTGCATGCTAGACACACACTTGGATGGCATCATGTTTCCCAGCTGAACCCAACCACATCCCTGCACCTGCATAGCTAGCAGCAACATGAGAAGCCTTCAGCAGCAATTCAGATAGACATCTATTCAAGCAGCTTTATTGATGTTAATGGAGTTACTTGGGATTTACACACACGTAAATCAGAGCACAGGTGGATGATAAATTCTTGCAACTGGCAACAATATAGGGAAGGCCAATTTCACCCCTGGTATAACACTACTGATGTCAAAAGCCATGCACCAAGCAGCAGCTGTGTTCAGAAGCCACCTTAATCAGGCAAATCAGTCCATTGCAAATAAACCTGCAAATTCACACAGCACCAGCACTGAGCTATGCAGCTTCAGCATCCCACCCAAACAAATAATGTTACAAGTTTACTGCTGTAAAGTACTGCCTTAAAATAAGATTTTCAACAGACATGGACACACAATAGGGAACAATATTTGTGCATGGTCATCTCATCCTTTGCAGAGACACCACCTTTGGACATGGATCATTTTGTAGCAGCAGTTGCATTTGAAGCCACGGCAGAAGCCGTTTGGGGAAACACAACCCGAACTGGCCTTCAAAACAAGCTTTTCAGTCTGACATGCAAGCATGGCAACCAGTAAGAGCTTTCAACTAAAGACAAGCAAGGAGTCATGTCATTCCTCTGCACACCGCTGCTCATCCCTCAGCACAGCTGACTGTGAATCAGGATACTTTGTCCTTTGTATTTTAAGCCTTTGCCTTCTCATGTTTGGGTTTTCAACACCCTTCCTCATGGTCACCAAAGACCTGACAAGTCACTCAGTGTTTTCTTCCAGTTTCAGAGGCCTATAGAAACACCCCAGTTTCCTGGACCATTGTATGACCAGAGAAGCAAGAAATTCAGCTTGCAGTAGAGGTCATCAGTACCCAAGAGTAGTTGAGCAACAGCTGACTAATGCTCTCAAAGACCAGTTAGCCAGTGGATCCTGAGGGCAATGATGACAAAGGCAGCACAGGCAGGAAGCAATGAAGCTCAAATATACAGGAGACAAGATAAGTGGCCAAACTACAGCTTTCTCCCCTGACTACAGGACAAGTTTGAGTCTTACAGCAAGACCCAGGTCCTTGGAAGTCAGACAGTCAAGCAGGTCATAACTAACAGGGACAGCTAGACAGACATCTCTGAGCAGATTACAGGAATATGGATTGTTGTAGGAGTCTTAGGCTCCCAACCCTTCCTGACAGCAAACTCATGGGTGGATGGCCTCAAGATGTCCTCACTTCTCCACCTGGCCACCAGGGTGTATTCACTCCCCAGAGGCCATCGCACACACTGCCAGGGTTTAACCTCCTACTCCATTAATTGTTTGCCACCCTGCCATGACTAATCTGGATTTACAACCCGGAAAGCGGTAGGGAAAAGAATCTGATCAAAAGGATGATCCTCACAGCCAAAAAACAAGAAAGAGCTGTGTAGCCAGTTGTTCCAGGACACTTAATCCATCAAGCCTTTGCCATTCTACCCTTGGGCTTAGGCTGAGTCAGTTGCGATTTGCTTAAAACCATGAGAATTCCCTCCTCTTCTCAAAAAAAAAAAAAACCCAACACACCACCCAGTTGTAAAGTTTATCAAGAAGGGAAAAAAAAAAAACAAAAACCCACACCACACACCAGGGGCTCACACTACACTTTTACTTTGTGAATCAGTGGCTGGTGATCAGCCAACTGGCAGTTCTCCATCAGTGGCATCTCCATGCTTCTGACTGCCAAAGCAAACACTGTTTTATCTAAAAGCCTTTTGCATTCAGCTGGGCAAATTCGTTCTTATGCTACCAGTTACACTGCAGGTCCAGGACCACTCAGTCCTACAAAAACCTCCCTCAACATCTTTTTGGGGCTAGTTGCTGAAAAAAAAAAAAAAACATGAATTAAGCCCTGTTGCAGTATCATTCTCATACTGGGAGGGAAGCGGGAGTTTTGGGTCCGAACATTTTTGCAAAGAGAAGTAATAGATATATTGTAGCAGAGGCCAAACCAGCAGGAAGCATCATGAAACAGTCACTCCCCTTTTATAGGATGTATCAAAAGATCAAGACAAGAAGTCCAGTTCATGAGCTGCTCAAGAACTCCAGTACACAAAGCTAATCTTACTTCTATTCCTTAAATCCCAACTTCTACAATTTGGGTCAATCACTTGCTCCATCATCAAGATCCAGACTTTGCCAAGACTTTTCCACTCCCAGGAGCAGAGAATTTCCCTTGGCTTCTAGATCTAACATAAGCTGAGCTCAACCCTTCTCCAGTGCTCTCCACACTTTGGAAGTGATCCAATATCCCCCGGACTCAGAGGTTTTCCATTGGTTTTACTCAGTTCTGGATAAGGGCCTTAAAGAGGTTTTCTTGCTTTTTTCCCCCCCCACAGCTTAGCAGAATTCAGAACCACTTTGCCTGCAGTTTTACAAGAGGCAGCTGGTGAAAGGTTAGATAACCAGACAACATAGCCAAACCCAGGGGAGTCTAAAGAAACCCCCATTTGTGGGCTTTTATGCCAAGTTACTGCTTACAATCTTCTCTTTTCAGGAAAGGACTGTCTATAAGCCAGAAGTTCCTTTCCTCTGTATCTAATGATCAAGTACCCTTTACAAGACAACTCAGAGACACAGACCAGATGTGCATTTTAACTGCAAGTTCATGGGAAAAACAGCAATAATCTACTGCAGAAGCATCAGGTAGGAAAACTGCCTAACTTGGAAAGTGGGACCAGTCTTTCTTCACTCACAACCTTCTAGATCATGTTCATCTTGAGCCTGCTTTTAGCTGAAGATCAGACAATCATCTAAGTAGGTTGCATTCACAGTAGAGATGTTTTCCTGGCCCAGCAGGAAACATGAACACCTCATAACATTCCCAGAACCCCTTCAGATTCCTTGGCAATATGGGGCAGAAACACCTCTGTACACCAAGCAGGCAGAACTTCAGGAGTTGCAGAGCAATGATGCCCACAAACCTGAAAGAGTATTGTTTTCCATCACACTTACAGGAGAAACTTCTATCTTTTTTTCTCCAGAGAATAATTCTGAAGAGGAGTTAATCCCATAGACCCCAAGCAAACAATTTGGGATGCCTTCTTTAGAGGTTAAGCTTGAAACCCCTCCTGAAAACCAATTTTAGACTCTGCATTCAGCATGTTGTGGGACAAGGGAACCTGAAATAGGGTATTGTTTTCCATCACACTTACAGGAGAAACTTCTATCTTTTTTCTTCAGAGAATAATTCTGAAGAGGAGTTAATCCCATAGAACCCAAGCAAATAATTTCGGATGCCTTCTTTAGGGATTAAGCTTGACACCCCTTCTGAAAACCAATTTTAGACTCTGCATTCAGCATGTTGTGGGACAAGGGGAAGAAAATTCAGAGTTCTTACGAACATCTCGTGCAGATGCTGTCACTGAGAAAATACCTAACTATGGAGGCCTTGAACCAAAAAAAACCACAATGAAATTCCAGGCAAGAGTTTGTCTCACCTGAATTCTTTGCTATCAAACACTGGATACTCTTTTCTGGACCACAGATAGGATCCCAGTGATGGGACCAGTCAGGCCTTTCTATGACTTCCTCCACCTTCTGGACAAGCTCACACTCTCCACCGTAACAGGGAGAGATTTAGAAGAACTTACTCTGAGAGTTACAGGCCACTTGAAAAACCTGCCCCAACACAAGTCTATTATTGTACGCCCTGTTTACTTAAATTCATTCCACAGCCTGGGAGACTTTGCACAAGGAAATTTACAGCTCAAGTTAATAGAGCAAAATGTAAAACTGCTGGCTTTTGGCTGAGGCTGCAAGCAAAGGACAGGCACAGGTTGTGACTGGGGGTGTTTTCACAGGGCCACTGACACAGAATGTGTTTTCAGGGAGTATTTATTTTAAATAAGGAAAGTTTATACAGCTTGAGAAAATTATTGGGAAGGAAATTAAATCTCATTCTGTTGCTCTTCCGTCTCACCTTGACACTTGCAGTTCTCCTCCCTCCCCCAGGGCTTGGTTAGGGCAGGTTTCACTCGCAGAAAATTGCCTTCCTCGTGCATACTGATTTACAACCAGCTCGTGGACCAGTCTTCTACACCCATTTCAGGGGAGAAGAGGCAAGCAAGACCCACTCCCTCCCTACCCTGAGCTCAGGCTGCAGTTCGGGAGAACAGACATATATGACATAAGGAGCTTGCATCCCACCCTATCACTTTGGATTCCCCCCATGCAAAACTACCCCCAGTCAAGCAGGGGATGGGAGGCAACTAGCTTTTTTCCAAAGCTCCTCCAGAAGCACCAGATCCAATGCTATCCTTGCCTGGGAACAGCTCTGCTTGGGAAACCACAGCACCGGCAACGTTGTTGGCAGCGATCAGCATTCCTTCTTCCAGCCCAGGCATGGCACAGCACAGCGTGTTCCTCTCCTGCCCCAGACCTCCCCAGCCAAACCAGTGAGCCAAACCAGAAAGCCCAGCACCACGCACAAACAGCCACGCAGCAGGGTCCTTTGGCGCAGTCCTGTCAGTATTTAGAGGTCTTTTTGATTTCTATCCTCCCAGGAGCTTTCCCCCCACCTTGCAGTGATAGTTCCAAGAGCTCCCATGAATATGGCAGTAAAGACTTGGACACTGGACACAGTTGCCATCATGATGGTACTGTAGGGTGGGAATGACAAAACACAAAGCCAAAAGGAGCCATCTGAGGCAACACCACCCCAATTTCCTCTAGGCACAGCATCCAAACAATTCTCCATCCCAAAGGGCCCACTGAATACCGACTTCCCCCTCCTGCATCCATCATGTACACCACAACACAATCCTCAATTCCCCACATTGCTAAAAGGCCTGAATTTTAAGAGAGTAAAAGCCTCACGGTGCACCATGCGATTAGCACGCATCCCCCATAGCACCTAGATCACAAGGGATCCAAACCTACCCCCGCTGCCACCTAATCAACTCGGCAGCAGCCAGACTAACGAAGTCTGGGAGTAAAATCCTCACGGCAACCCGTTGGTGGGTTCACTTGCCTAATCCCACAAAACCAGTGATCTGAACAAATGTTCGAGCACTGCAACAGGTCCTGCACCCCATGGAACAGGTTCAGCTCGACTCCAAATGCTCGGGAACCGTTCCTGCTCTATTCTGCATTTCACCTTCCAGAAATTCCTCCTCCCACAGGTAGAAAATCCTGGCTGAGATCTTCAGCAGGTGTCAGGCAGCACATTTCACTTCCCATCAAACACAGCAGCAACGAGACAGATTGACTCAGCAGGTACTTGCTATGGTTCAGCTGGAACTAAACCTCCCTGACAGGAAAGCAGCAAAATCCAAAATGTTGCAGCTTCACTGAATCCCCAGCCCAGAAGGGCTCAGTAGCAGGTTTCAGGTTATCCTGTCACAGAGGAAATGTATTCAGGGAGCAGCTATTTTTCAGGACGCTCTCTAGAAACAGTGCTGGAGGAAAATAAATGCTCTGAATTGATATTTGGTGATGGGCAGGGGCAAGACAAAGCTTTTCAGAGGAAAAGCTCCTGGCTACACAGGAGGAACATCCCAAGTTTGTCAATCCCTTTCTGAGCCATGCTTAATGATTGATCTATGGTTATCCAGGGCCTCTTTTCCCAGCAGGTGTTATTGCAGCTCACACTGGTTGTTATCAAGACTAAAAAAAAAGGGATATTTGTCTTGTGGCTAACAGAGTAAATTCAGTCATGCCAGCTGAAGCACAGGAATGGATTTTATTGGATGAAAGCGGCATTTCTCACCACAACTGAGCTCTGCCCTAAGGTTTTACCACTGACAGCCAATGGCCACATACAAAACAGCAGCTTGTCCTGAGTTTTCCACCTGAAGGCTGGGTTGCTCTTTCGAGCAGGAGATCAAGTGGAAGAGCCCTCATCCTCTCTAAAGATATGAGGGTCAAAGGACCAACTCCTAAATCAAACTGCTAAGAGCACAGATACTCCCCCCTGGGCACCATCAATTCCTCCTGGCATCAGCAGGCACAGCAGACAGCTCAGGACCTTTGAGGGCAACAGCTTGTGTCCTTCAAAAAAATTCATTCAAGGGACCTCAGTCCTTTGACATCGGTCACTCTTCTGGAGACAGGAGGCAGCAGCCTCTTGGAAATTCAAACAGTAGATTGCACAGGGTTTTTTGCAGAGTGCTTGAAACCTGATGAGTAACTCTGACACCCTTAGGTGTTATTAATGCCACTAAACAGGGGAGGAAACCTAGAAAGGAAAGCAGACAAACCCTTGGACCCATTCCAGTTTGCCTCGGGTTGAAGCTTGGCTTGGAAGAGCAGCACTGCTCACCTCGGGCTGCACATGAAGTCCATATCAGAGGGAAGAGGGACACAGCTTCCCTGTCTGCAGGAGAGCGGGTACTTCCCCAGCCGGCGGCAAGATGCGAGGCAGGGAAGCAACCTCGGCAGCCCTGAGGGGAGCCTGCCCTGCAGCCCTCCCTGGCAGCCCTCATGCCTGCCCGCGGCGCTGCAAAGCCTCCAAGAACTCATTTTAGTGCAGACTTCTGTGCCAGCACGTCCCAGAAAGCTGACTTTATGGCAGCCCCAGACAGCTCCTTCTCTGCTTACTGTTCCCCTCCTAACTGGCACATGCAGCAGCCAACTCCTCCCAAAGGACCACCAGGCCAGGCTCGCCCTATGGCATGGACCAGCCACTGTTTCACACTTCCCCAGGTTAGTGATTTTTCTTATCTCATCCATCAGTGAAGCTCCATTCATTAAAGGCTCCACAGGAGCTCAGCAGCACTGCTCAGCTGTAACTGTCCACAGCTTCACATCCCTCCTGGTCCCCAGGGGCTGATGTACGTATGGGCCATAAGCACATTGCAAGCTCTACGCTCCCCTCCTAATCCTGGAATAAGACTATTTCCTCCCCTAGAAATGAGCACAACTACCACTTTTCCCTCCAGCTGACCTGGAATTATACTGGGACTTCTTATCTGGCTGGGATCCTACTTCTGATCCAAGTAGCAACCATACCTATAACCAGGATACAAGATGTTCAGTGTCCCCTTGCCAGGTCAGCCTTGAAAGTTCCCTTGCACAGGACGCAGTGGTGGAAAACAGCACTTTGCTTCAGTGACTCAACAAGAAGACAGTCCCTTGAAGAGCAGCCCTGAGCCCACGTCGCATCATTCAGGCCAGCAGGTACCAGGACTTTACTCATCACAGGGCTGCATCTGTCACTGACCCGGACATGCAACTTCAGGCATAGCTGCTGGTTTGGTTTTAGGTGGATGGTGCTTGTTGTGGGTTACCCAGGGCTCCAAGAAATCTAGCTAACCCTCCAGCCTGGTTAGGCACTGCACATGCCAGGTTTGCTGGAGCTATTCACCAATGGGTGCTGAGATAGGGCGCGACACTAAACCAGGCAGCTCACACCATTCCCACGGGGAACACCACCAGAATACAGCTCCCACCAAGGAGGCACCACACCCGAGCGCCCCCCTGCACCCGGACCACCCTCCCACGGCACAAGACCCAACATAGAATCATTGAATGGTTTGGG
>NW_010225032.1:0-378 GCF_000690775.1 Eurypyga helias
TTATATGTATTTCATAAATACATTTTGAATTGTGAAAGCACTGTGCACTAGTGCTTTGCTCTCTATTCAGAACATTTCCAAAGTAGATTTACTTAGTGCTCTTATGTAGAACTCATATTTTACCTGAATTCATATTGGCTCAAATTCTATAAAGATGCATTGTCTTGATAAATACATTTCCACTCGAAAAATTTGAAATTGTGAGTCAAATTCACCTCCAAATTTTTGGTAAAGAATTTCACAGGAAGAATTGAGACAAAGCTTTTTAACTGTGGGGTTCACCAAAGAAACAAGTCTTCTCTTTCCTCTAGAAAATTTCTGCCCTAGAAAATTCTCAGGTTACCTTGTCTCTGTGCTCTACAATGAGACGTCATTGTT
>NW_010225032.1:547-1777 GCF_000690775.1 Eurypyga helias
CATAATAAGAAGCAGAGGTTGTCCTGCTCTTAGCAAAGAACTCAAAGGCAGTAGCTTTTCTGGCCATTTCTGATCTGCCTCTTTGAAGGATGCTGTCAGGGTAATTTAAAGCTGCCTCACTGCAGTGAAGTCTGTTTCTGAAGATGGGTGATTAAGTAAAGGGAGCTTAAGTCTGGTGATTCCCTGTCATTCTGCAGCTTCCATTGCCAGAATTTTGAATGGTCAAAGCAACCATTTTCACCTTCCTACGTCCTCAGTATCTAGCTTATTCCTGTTTTTTTTAATGTAAATGGTGAGCTATTCTGGCGTGATTAGTATTTAAGTATGTTTGATTTCTTCGTTAGATGCTGTGCACTTCATTGGTGCTACAGGTCATTAGAATCGTCTTTTTGAATAGAGGATGTGTGTTTGTGGCAGTATAATTCATCCATCCCAAACCCACCATCAGCCTTGAATCCCCTAAATCCTTTCTATTTTCTATGTGTATGTGAAGTACAATTGTCAAAATTACATGTTTAATATAACTTCTTTGCAGCATAGAAAGATGATCAGATTCTGCCTTGTTGGTACATCTAGAGAACATTTCCTTCACAGTACATTAATTATTTATTTATAGCTAGTTTAGAAATAAGCCAGTTACGAGAGGGAGGGAAAGTTGCTTTCTGCTGAAATTCTACCTGGAAGTGTCCAGTGACCAGCAGCATTTCTCAAGTCAGATAAAGCACTCCACACATCTCTGGTAGAAGGGTTAGAACCCACTGTCTAGATTAAGTGTTGAGTTTATGGATCCTAAGAAGTCCTTGGAGAGCTGCTTTGAGTTGATGTGTATGTGGCCTTAGGGAGAAAACAGTTAAATAAGGATTTACATTCCCATGTCAAGATCTCCTTCAATGAAAGCAATACTGAACATGAAATACAAATTGAGATAGATTTTATCTGTGGATTAGATTATAAGATAAGGATTATTTAAGTAATTTTAGCTGTTTTCTAGCTGAATTAAGTTTATTTTTTAGAGCTGAGTTACAGGACAAGTAATAGTAACTATGGTTTTCTGTTACTTCAGTTTACCTGTTTCTAAATGCACTGTGTAACCTGCTTTGAGCAACCTGGTCTGGTGGCAGGTGTCCCTGCCCATGGCAGGGGGGTTGGAACTAGATGATCTTTGAGGTCCCTTCCAAACCAAACCATTCTATGAGTTAATATCCGTGTGGAAGTGCATTTGTTTACTGC
>NW_010225033.1:0-248 GCF_000690775.1 Eurypyga helias
GGTGTTTCCATGGGCTCATCCATCTTCCTGCACATCCTGGTTTAATTTCCACAGCAGCTCCGTGTTTTCCTCCCAGGGCAGTGGAGGATGCTCCCGGGGGAAGTGACCAGCAGTGTGGGGAGGGGATTTTCCAGCTGCTGGGTGGGCTTGGGGCAGGGTCTGCTTCATCCAGCCGCCTGCCTGCTCCTCGCATGGACACGGCTGACGGATCCCGGTTTTCCGTCACAGAGCCTGGGCCAGCTCCAGGC
>NW_010225033.1:275-9937 GCF_000690775.1 Eurypyga helias
CACGTGCCACGCAGGAGCTGGCACCTTCGCCAGCGCTCCCGGCTCACACGCAGTCGGCTTGGGATGCAGTTTAATTGGGAAATGATCCGCATGGAAAATCGCACACGCGGGTGCCTCAGCGCTCGTGGCTCAGCTCCAAACCGTCGGGAAAATCACCCAAGTTTGAGGACAATTCCCAGAGACTTTCCAGAGATGGTGGTTGGGATGCATGGCACGGGGCTGAGGATGGCACCGACTGCTCAGAGAGCTGCCAACGCTGGGGGGGGGGGGGCAAAAACCCCCCCCCCCCCCCCACACCCAAACCGCTTCTAACCTGAGGTCCTGAGGAGCCCTGGGACCTACCCGGGCACTGCTGGGCGGCAGGGAATCGCCTGGGTACCCCTGGGAGATGCTGGGAAAAGCTCGGCGATGCTGAGAGGAGCTGGGAGATACTGGGAGATGCTGAGAGATTCTGGGAGAAGCTGGGACATGCTGGGACATGCTGGGAGATGTTGGCACATGTTGTGAGATGCTGGTAGAAGCTGGGATGTGCCAGGAGATGCTGGAAGATGCCAGGAGAAGCTGGGAGATGCTGAGAGGTGTGGGGAGAATCTGGGACATGCTGAGAAAAGTTGGGATGTGCAGGAGATAGTGGAAGATGCCAGGAGATGCTGGGACATGCCAGGAGATGCTGGGACATGCCAGCAGAAGCTTGGACATGCTGAAAGATACTGGGAGAAGCTGGGACATGCCATGAGTTGCTCGGACACGTTGAGAGATGCTGGGAGATACTGGGACAGGCTGAAAGATGCTGGGACACACTGGGCCATGCCAGGAGATCCTGGAACATGCCAGGAGATGCTGGGACATGCCAGGAGAGGCTGTGACAAGGGGGACAGGCCAGATGTCCCAGCTGGCAGCAGAGGCAACGGCACATAGCGCTGGTTGGCTCTGTCCGCTGTCCCCGGAGCATCCCGCTCCAAAGGTGTGCCAGGGATGATGAAGCACTTGCAGAAACTGGAGTGCAGAAGGGCAGGGCTAAACTGCCTCCCTGGAATACACGAGGAGACTTTCATTCCCTCTCCGCAGAGCCACATGAAAGGCTTTCCCGTTCTCCTTGCTGGAGAAAGGCTGTCCCTTTCCCCATCTCTTCTCTGCCCCTCCAGAGACACACTCCCGCGTCAGCCCTTTGAGGAGGGTTGGATGTGTTTAACCTCCGCTTCCCCGGATGATTAAGAAGCTTTAAGTGAGGGGACACGGTGGGATGAGGGGTGGGGAGGAAGGCAGCGGGGGCACGCACGCCAGCACACCGGCGACTCTGCTGCTGCCACCACCACTCGCCCCCCCCCCCAGCTCCCTGACTCCTCTTGATGGTTTAATTTTCCTTGGGGTTGGGGGGAGAAGAAAAGCACTAGATAATTGTGGCGGAATGGGCTGATAAGTAATGTTTGGTATCCTTTTTACAACCATTCCCCAGGGGCCCATTATGGTAATTTTTCTTCTATAACTGGCAAATTGTATAACAAGTCAGATGATAAACTAGCAAGCCAGGCAGAAATTTGCATTTTAATACAACTGTCTAAATCATTTCTCCACGTAGGGCCGGACAGGACACCTCAGCCGTTTCTGCTGCACGAGGTGTTTGGGGGGGGGTGAAGGTCAGGACCCCCCTTGCTGGACCTGGCAGGGGTCTGTGGCCCCGCAGAGTGCATGGATGAGGGCTACGCCGCAGGGCCACGGGCTGCCACGGAGCTGGGCGATGGGAGAGGAGCTCCCCCCGCGGGGGCAGAGCTGTTTACCAAACCCTTTCTGGGATGTGAAGTCCCCCAGCCCTGTGTCATGATGTCCCCAAGCCCTGTGCCACACCCCAAAGCTTGGTAAAGTGACGTCCCCAAATCCTGTGCCATGATGTCCCCAATCTCTGTGCCACACCCCAAAGCTTGGTAATGTGACATCCCCAAGTCGTGTGCCATAATGTCCCCAATCTCTGTGCCATGATGTCCCCAAGTCCCGTGCTGTGGCATCCCCAAGACCTGCACCATGATGTCCTCAAATCCTGTGCCGTGACATCCCCAAACCCTGTGCCACAATGTCCTGAGTCCTGTGCTGTGACATCTCCAAGCCCTGTGTCACACTGTCCCAAAGCTCTGTGCTGTGACATCCCCAAGCCCTGCGCCCTGATGTCTCCAAGCCTCATGCCATAATGTCCCCAAACCCTGCACCATGATGTCCCGAAGCTTTGTGCTGTGACATTTCCAAGCCCTGCACCCTGATGTCCCCGAACCCTGTGCCACAACATCCCCAGACCCTGTGCCACAACATCCCAAAGCTCTGTGCTAACATCCCCAAGTCCCGCACCATGATGGCTCCAAATCCTGTGCCACAACATCCCCAGACCCTGTGCCACCATGTCCCCAAACCCCATGCCACGATGTCCCCAAGACCTGTGCCGGCTCCACCTGCCCGTTCAGTGAGAGCTGTTAGCAACCCAGAACTCCGGTAGGGAAATGCCAGGCTCCCCGACAGCACTATAAATGGCTGTTTTGAGTCCAATTTGAGCTTTGATTAAAAAGAAAAGGACAGTAACAATAAAAAGAAGAAAAGGGGGGTGAAAAACCCAGCTGGAGGATCCATCAGCCATCCATGGAGCCACAGCATCCCTGGGCTGCAAGGCCACTAAGGCTGAGGCTGGTACCTGTCCCCATTCCGAACATGAAACCTAGTTAAGATTTTATAAACACTCACCCACCACAGAACCTGCCACCGCGTTAGTAAGGCAAGTGACACCTAAATTAAGTTATTTTCTTGCCTCGTTTTAGTCCAGTTTTTAATTAGGTGGCTGCTGAGACACGGCGTGGCCCCGTGTAATCTTGTCACCAGGATTTATTAGGGCTCTCGGCTGGAGTTACTGCCACCCCCCAGCCTTGGCATCTCCGGTCGCATCTCGGGTCCTACATGCCAAGGATGCCCCTGTCTCCATCCCTGCCGTGGTTTGGGGCCCCCCTCCTGCTGCCTCTTTCCTTGTTGCCTTCCCTGGGGAGAAGGAACCTGCTGGATAATCACAACATCACTGCAAACAGAGGGGTTTATAAAATAATGACACAAAAGAGCTGAAAAGGTTCTCTATTTACATTTTTTAACAACAGGAAGGTTGTTTCCAAATTAAGCCTGATGTGCCACCGCGCTGCAGCCAAGGGGGACGGTGACACATCCCCATGGGGCGCAGGGGAAGGAGTGGGACATCCCAGCAAGGGGCTGCAGCGATGCACCAGGACAGGAGCATCCGGGTTTTGGGGTGGGAAGGGGGACACAGGGCTGTGGGGCCGGCCACTGCGTGCCAACTCTTCAAAGGACATTAAACCGGTTGCCACCATCTCCCAGAATTAGCACAAGTGACACTCGCTTTGTAGCCGCATGTTTCCAGCGCGGAGCAGATGGCAAGGCCGCCGGATCCAGCGCCGCTCCACGGCGACAAGTCGAGCCGGGCACCGCCACGAATAAAAAGCCATATTTCCCCTGGATCCGCTGGGATAATCGTGAGCTCACAGCCAAAAGGCAGTGGGGCTCTGCCAGCTGCCAGCCTGTTCAGCACATCACCCGCACTCCGGGAACAATCCTGGCACGCTCCCACGCTGCCGGGGCTGCGGCTGGGGTTGGCTTCGTTTGGTGGCTTACGGGATGCACGGATAATTACCAGGGACAACATTTGCATGGCTAAATTGCCTCTAACGGAGGAAGAAAGGGGAAAGAAACAAGCTGGTTAACAGGGGACATTTACCACAGAGCGAGGACATCTCTGACGTGACACAGCAGTCGGGTGATGGGCAGTGGGTGCCATCCCGGGTGACAGCCGTGCTTTTTGGGAGAGGACCTGGCAATGCCATCGGGATGTGGCAGGGATGAAGCACCAGAGCCTCGTCTTGGGGCCATCACAGATCTGGGCTGGGATGCTCAGGCTCTTGTCAGGTTTTTGGGAGGGTTGCCATGCTCAGTCCCATGTGAGCAGGATCCCACAGCTGGATCCATCCCTCCCGTGCCAGCGAAGCAAGGCAGGTTTCCTCCCCTCCTCCTCGCAGCCTGCCTGACTCCTGCCAGCTCCAGTGCTGCTCCATGACTGATGAAATAATTCGAGCCCAAGTGACCTGGAGAGAGAAACATGAGCACGTTGTCCTTTTCCTTTATATAAAGGGGAAAAAAATTCCCAGGGGGCAGAGTCAGGGTGGGGAGCCAGGGCAAAGCGCTGGGGCAGGGCATTGAGCTCTGCCTGCCTGGGGGGGGTGTGGTCCAGGGGGGTCCCACAGATCATCCCCCTGCCCCAACACCGTCTCCACTGATGGAGATGCTGGGCGATGCTGGGTGGAGGTGTCTGGGATACACAGCAATTCCAGAGCCCCTGGCATCTCCATCCCACTCCCTCCTCGCCGCCCTGCTCCCCCTGCCTTCGCCTTCCCCGCCACCTGCAGTGGCACAGAGCTGGGATCACCGCAATGGATGCGCCCCAAGGCGGGCTTTGCCTGGGAGCCCTCCTGAGCATCCTGCTCCAGGTGGGAAAGCACAGGGACAGGGAAGCTTTATCCTAGGGACTGTGAATAATGAGCAAGGAATCTGTAAGTAATTACACTCTAATTAATTAAGGATGATGGATAGAGGGGACCGGGTGACTCCACGCAGATCGCAGAGGCCATAAGGGCCTCGCTCCCGCCACCACCGAATTGATTTGCTGGTTTAGAGGAGGGAAAATATGGAAGAAAAGGAGCTTCACCTTATAAGATTTACAGCCCCGGAGCACCGCAACTCCCTGGCATCTTGCCGGAGCGGGACACCCCGACCAGGCTGGCGCTTGGGCTGGCCCATCCCTGTGCTGGCTCCTGGCTACAGCAGAGGCGAGGGGTGCGCAGGCTTTTGGGGGAAAAGCGGTTTTGCAAAGCTCAGCCCTCGGGTTCGATTGCGAGCTTGCACACAAACTCCTAATGACCTGGCAGCGTGTGACAGCCGGCACTCGGCTGAGGGCTCTTCTGTCAGCTGGTGCTGCAATTAATTAGTGCTCTGTCTTATTAGTAGCTTTATCTACTCAGCCCTGTGCAATACAGACGCGACGCTGCTCCCCATGCACGGCAACGGGATGCTGCTCGGCAAAACACGGGATTGCAGGGGGGTCCTCCCCGCCGAGCCCCTTGCAAGGGTCAGAGCTGTCATCGACGCTGCAGCCGTGCGAGGCCGGAGCACCGGGGTCCCTTTTCCAGGGATGGCAGCCACCACTGGCTCTGCACACGCGTGCACATGCATGCACACATAGGCACACGCATCCCTGCCTACTCCCTGCCATGCACCTACTTCCGAGCGGCTCCGTCCCCACGGCAGTGCCAGCAATGCCATCGGAGAGCGGCTGTTGTCGCATTACCTTGGAGACTAATTAAGGCAGCCACGAGAGCACCTTGTCCAGGGGAAGGTTAATGGCTCGTGCCCGGCTCCCGCTCGGAGAGAGGAGGCTGGAGCTCGTCAACTCCGCGACGTTAATTGCCGTATGGAGCGGCGCGGCCGGCCCTGGAACCGTTCCTCGCCATTACATTAATGGCATTGCTGTGTCTACGTTCGTTAAGTAATTGGTGATTTTTTTATGTCTCGTTCTCCATTTACTTTTGTGGGACATAAGGAGTCATCGTGTACAACCGCTTTGCAAACCCCACTTCCCAGCTTTTAGTGGGATCGTGTGGGAAAGCGGCTGGCAGCAGGGCGAGGGACAAGAGGAAGGGGTAGGGTTATTCCCTCGGGAAGGGGAAAACTCAGCAGCTGGGACCACAGGACTGCTGGGACCTGGTGTGCCAGGGACGGACACCGGGAGAGGAGCCCTCACATTCCTGGGCAGGGATGCATGGGATGTGCACCAGGCAAGAGGAGAGCGGCACGGCTGCTTCACTGTCAGATGAGCCAGGACAGAGAGGTGAGGGATGGGATGGGATGAGATGGGATGGGATGGGATGGGATGGGATGGGATGGGATGGGATGGGATGCGATGCGATGGGATGGGAGACGGGACGGGATGGGATGCTGGAGGGCTGCTGGCGTTGCTGGTTAACATTCTCCCGAGGAGCCTAGCGGGTAATTACACACTGATTAAAAATGTAAGCAAGAGCAATTCTTTGTCCTCACAATTCCGGGCAGGGCCATGTGGCCCAACGCTGGCACTGAGGAAGGAGCCACGCTCACCCTGTGTCAGCCAGCACCCTGAGAGGAAAGCTGGGTGCTGCGCCCCAGGGCCCACGAAGGGGTCGCGGTGGGCCACGCTCTTTCATCCCCATCCTCCTCCTCTTCCTCCACAGCTCGGAGCTGCGGGACTGTCCCTGAAGCTGGGCTCTTCCCTTCGTGGTGGCATCTAGCAGGCTTCAAAGAGCAGCCAAGGAAGCGAGCTCCTGCTGCAAAGGGCACGTTCGATGCTCTGAGTTCATCCCCTTCTCCGTGGTTGCTGGCTTTTCGCAGGAAAGGAAAAGTGCGGTTTAAGAAAAAGCATATTTTTAAAAAAAAATTGCCAGCATCCCTTTAATTAAGTGATAAAATGAGTTCGAGCGTGAGGAACTGCACACTAATTCATCCTGAAGACTTCGGGCACCGGGCCAGGAGGATCCTTTTACTGCAGCGATAAAATTTCATTTAAAAATGGTTTGTTTTAACTTTTTTTTTTTAAACACTTGTTAATTTAACCAACAGGCTAAAAAGTTACGAGCAGGGAAAGCTGCCTGCTATGAACTTCCCACCGTGCGAGGCCCCGCTGCCGCTCGCTTCCCACGTGCTCCCTTCCAGCGTCCGGGAAATCGTTGGAGGCACCACTTCCCTGTCCCATTCCTATATTTTAATCCATAACTATTTTATCGCCCACTGAAGAGGAAAAAAAAAAAAGAAGGTGCCTAAGTAGTCATTTATTAACAGCTCTAAGTATCATTAGGCAGAGAGATGTGGTAAAATATAGATTACACCAGGAAAAACCAAGTATCCGAGTGCCATTTTTCCTGTTCAGCATGTCATTACACATCCCGTCGTGGCATATCACAGCGATGATTAGTAGCATCAAATGACTTCTGAAAAATGATTATGTGCCATTAAAAACATTAGTCTGTCTGAAACCAGCACAAACAAATGGCCGTGCTGGGGATGAGTCATTAGCTCTGGGGCCGGGGGATGTGACGGGAATCCCGGAGACATGGCAGGTGCGGCGGTGGCACCTTGGGAACCAGGGGTGGATGCTGACACACCGAGTGTCAGGCTGTCTTGGTGCCGGGCTGGTGGCTGGGGGGACTCATGGGGAGGGTGGGCGCAGGATGGGTGCAGGAGGCACCTGCCTGGAGGACGCAGATATGGGGCAGCCCCTGCTCTGCACGCAGTGCACCCTGCTCCCTTTCACCAGCTGCAACTCCATACCGTGGCCCAGGCATCTCCTCCTGGCACAGACTTGTCGGCATGTGCCGGTGCATCAGCTCCACCACCTCAACCCATCCCTCCAGCCCATCACCCCCACATCCATTGCCCCATCTCCATCACCACAAGCTGTTGCCCTGGCACCATCCAAACCATCACCTGGGTCCCATCACTCCAACCTGTTATCCAATTCATCACCCCGACCTTTTTCCTGGCCCCAACCCATTGCCACAGCTCCATCACGCCAAGCCATCATCCCAATCCATTGGCCTATCTCCATAATCCCAACCCATCGCCCTGGCCCCATCACATCAACCCATCAACCCAATGCATAACCATGACCCATTCCCCATCCTATCCAAGCCATCCCCATCCTATCCAAGCCGTTACCCCAGCCCATCACCCCAGCTCTGTCACCCCAAACCATCGCCTTAATCCAACACCCCAGACCAACACCCCAATCCATTGTCTCAATCCAACACCCCAATCCATCACCCCAACCCATCACTCCAGCCCATCACCTCAATCCAACACCCCAGCCCACCAATCCAGTTCTGTTACCCCAATGCATCATCCCAATCCATCACCCCAACCCATCACCCCAATCCATCACCTCAATCCAACATCCCAATCCAACACCCCAGACCAACATCCCAGCTGTTACCCCAATCCATCATCCCAATTCATCACCCCAACCCATCACCCCAACCCATCACCCCAATCCAACACCCCAGCCCACCACCCCAGCTCTGTTACCCCAATCCAACACCCCAACCCACACTGCACCAGCCCGCTGCCGGCACTTCGCTCCCTGCTGTTTCCGCTTCCAGAGGACACGAATCCAGTTAGTCCGGCCAAAGAAGAAAAATCACGATGTCACATCTGTGGAGTCGGTTCTGTCGAAGGGGTATTGATTGTCACAGGGAATATTCTCACTCCATTCACCTACTTAGTCCCTTCCCCTGGGCGCGTATGAATCCATCAAACGTTGTCACACCACATCATAATACTTGTTCCCGGGTCTTGTCGCAGCGGCTCAGAGTTTGTCCTGCCTTCCTGGGCAAGTAGGAATTTAGGGAAGAAAGGCTTCGCTGGCAGAACAGACGCGTGACGGTGGCCAAGGTGTGAATTAACCCTCCTGCGGCCGACAGAGGACTCGAGCCCCCTCACTGCGATCACCTGCGGGACTGCCTGGGCTTTGTTCCCAGTTCCTTAGGATTTTTGGTGAAGGATATGAAAATAAGGTGGGGAGAACAGACGTTTTCTCTCTGTTTGCAGCCTTTTATTGTCATGTCTTTGCTGCCGTGGGAGCCCTTCGGAGCAGGAGCCAGGAGAGTGGGGACGTGGTGGCTGCTGCCCTTCTGGAAGGCGAAACAGGGCAGTGAAGGAGAAAATAGAACTGGAAAGGAGGTTTAGAAGAGAAGGAAAGGCCACAGAGCCGGCAGCGTGTCTCGGGAGGGAAGCAGATACCTCCTCCCCACCCAGGCAGTGGGGCTGGCTGGGGTCCCACATCCCAGTGATGCCCAATGGGAGAAACACCAGGAGAGGCAGGGAGGGAGTATGGGGTCCCCAAAGACCCTCGCCGGGACAGAGCCGGCGCCACAGGACATGGCACAGAGCGCTGGGGTCATGCTCAGGTGCTACTATTGCAGGTTGCTAATTCCTCCGAGGTAAAACATTGCTAATTGCAATTCCCAATTAAGAAAGGGTAGGTGAGGTGCTGTGGTTTGGGGATATAACCCCTGAGAGCCAGGCGGGGGGCTCCCTGCTGTGGTGTGGGTGCTATGGGGGATGCAAGAGCTTCTTGGGGTGAGTAGAATGCTGGTGGGGTGACCCTGTCCTGGACCCCAAGGCTCCCCAAAGGCTGGTGACCCATGGCGACATCCCAAGTGGTCCCGCTGTCCCCAGCCACGGAGCTCTGTGTGTCCTCGGCCCTGCACAGAGCTGAGCGGGGTGCTGCCGCCACTGTCCTCGGGCCATGTGGGTGGTGACAGCCACCAGCCCTCGTCTTCTGGCTGCAGTAAATTGGAAGCACGAGCTGGTGCCTCTGAGCCATGTTTATTATTCATATTATTTGCGTGTTGATCTGATTCTGTGTAACAATTTAATCTGTTAATGGCCCCGGATTCAATCCGCTCCGCTCTGCTTTAATCTCCTTTTGCCATTTGCACCTGATTTCCTGATTTATCTGACGGCCTTTTGGCAGCTCGGGGTCAGGTTCGCAGCTCTCGGCACACTGCGGTGGCAGGTCACCCATGGGCGATGGCAGGGTG
>NW_010225033.1:9991-11093 GCF_000690775.1 Eurypyga helias
GGGGGAAACCCCTTGGGCTGCCCCCAGCCTGGGGTCCCAGAGTGGGACGGGGGTGAATTTGGGAGGGAGAATTTGGGCAGGTCCCAGCCCCATCAGCATCCCTGGGTACCACGGGACACAAAGGTGCACCTGGGGCTGGATGGGGGGGTGCTGCAGGATGAGGGCTCGGAGGGGTGCCCATGAAGGGGGGAGCAGCCCCCGGAGGAGGTGACTGAACCCCCCCAGGGGGTTTGCATCACACCCGATTTACAATTCATAACCTGGAATACGGCATGCGCCGGGGTCAGTGTGATTCGGAATGAGGAGATTTGCCGTGTTTTCAGTTCCCCCAGCATCTCAAAGGGGGTGGCTGCCTTCCCCCGAGCTGGCGGTGGAGAAAAGGGGTTGGGGACCCCCCTGCAAGAGGAAGGAAGGAGATGGGGGCACCAGCCCTCCTGCTGCAGAGGCCCCTGGAGAAGGCTCCGGCGTTGCCGGCACGCGGTGCCACGGCCATGCTCGTCTGCCCGCCGCCACATTGCCATTCCCCCCTCGCGCTGCCAGGCGTCCCGGGCTGATTTATGGCAGAGCGAGGAGGCAATCAAGGCCCCGGCCCCCGAGGACACCGTGGCGGTTCCTCCGCCGCATGTTGACCAGGAGCGCGGGTGGGCACGGAGGCTGCATGCCAATGGGAACCCATCCCGGCAGTGCTCGGGAATGTGGCAGGTCCCCTCCTGGGAAGATGGGTCTCGGCACCCCCAGGGATGCTCACGGCAGGGCTGGAGGAGCAGGATGTGCTTCTGCTAACGGGGACGGGGTGTCAGGAGAGCTTCGAGGGACACGTGGAGCTGCACGTAACCACAACGGGGCAGTGACAAATGCCATCCCTCCGGGAAGAAACTCCCCCCTCCCAAGGCAAAGCAAATGTCCCGCCGGCCAAAGATGACAAGTAACAGGATTTGTCACCCATTCCTGGGAACAAGCCAGAGCCGAGGAGCCTTTACCTTCACCTCCTGGGCACCCTGCGCTCCCCTGCCTGGATCCCAGCACCGCCGAGCCCCGAACGGCAATTCCTGGCGTTGGGCTCCGTTCTGGCTCCTCTCGCCTGATGTGAAATGATTTTTGG
>NW_010225033.1:11122-12889 GCF_000690775.1 Eurypyga helias
GCCGCTAAGTTATCCAAACGATTTATCTTAAGATTCATACAGAATTCATTGTGCGGGGAGCCTGGGCAATGTCAGCTTTTAATATTCATGTGGCTTTGGAGGCAGCGTTAATCACCGGGTCTGACAATTTGCACTTCCCTTAATTGCCCATGCAGCCGGCTCTGGGCGGCTGCCACCCCTCGCCCACCACCCCCGGGGGGGGTGCAGGGTCCCAGCATGTCCCTTTCTTCTTGCTTGGCCGGTGTGGGGGTTATGGGGCTGGCTGGGGGCTCGGCATGGGACTGGTGGAGCATCCCGACTCCCTGGTCAGAGCATCCCGGGGTGAGCATCCGCTGCAGAGCTCCGGGGGGATGCAGGGCTCTCCCCAGCGTGGGGACACGGAGCTGGACCTCGGCTGTGAGCACAGGCGGAGCTGTGCCCTTGCTGCCAGCCTGCTGGCTGCCACTGTCCCCGTGGCAAGCGTTACCTGTCACCGCTGTCACTCGGCTCCCATCCAGCCAGCTGCCACCACGCAGGGACTGAATACCAATGAGGTTTACGGAGCTGCAGGCTCACGGGTGGCCCCCTCCTCACAGAGCAGCACAGCGGACACCCCCAGGGACAAGGTGTGCCCAGAGCAGGGTGGCAGCTGTCCCCTGCACCGTGTCACCGAGGTGCTGAGACCCCTCCAGCTCGTGACAGCCAGCGAGGTGGAGGACAGACCTGGCCCACGCAGCCTCTGGGTCCCAAAGCAAGATCCCCATGAGGACATATCTGAGGTCACCCCCATCCCTTTGGGGCCATGCACCCCAAAGCCAGCAGCACCATGAAGGAGCCTGTGTGGGGCCGGGGCCTGCTGACCCCCCCTCCAGAGCCAAAAAACCCCAAACCCCCGCAGTCCCTGCATCTTGCCAGCGGCTCAGCAGAGGCGGCTGGTCACAGTGCAGCTTTTGGGGAGGGGTGTCTCAGCTGTCGTCACGCTGTAATTGTCCTAATTAGATCTACATATTTTGATGAAGGTTTCACAAGGAAAAAAAAAAAAGGGGGAGGCAGGAGGAGATAATGGAATCACAGATGACATTCCCATCACCCAGCTTCTGCTGCAGCCGAGTCGGAAAATTATGCGTAAGGGGGGAGGAAAATTACCATAATCTTCCTCTGCAGGATGACACCGAATTCGGCTGGAGCCGTGCGGGGACCGCAGCAGCTCTGCCCTTGCCCCGACGGTGACACCGCCAATGCCACCTCCTCAAGTGCCACTGACAACCTGCCGGGTCCTGGTCTGGGGCTGCCCACCCATGGCACCCTCCCACCTTGCAGCACCCCGGGGGTGGGGGTCCGGCCTGCTGTCGGCTGGTGTTTGCATCGCTGGGACGCTCGCCGGGGTGCCCTGTGAAGGTGGGGGGGATGTGGGACAGAGATAGTGGCACATGGGGACACGATGCAGCACCTTGCACGCTGCGCTGTGCCCCCAACCAGGGCAAATCCCCTTGGGGTGGGTGGGGGGACATCACTCTCATCTTCCCCCCTGCTTGGGGGGATGAGGCAGCAGGGTCCATGGCTGGGGGTCCCCAGATACTTCCCGGGACCCACCCTACAGGCAGCGGGTCCCTGGGGATTGCTCACTCGCAGGCTGGATGGTCCCACCCGTCCGGGGGCCAGGGGTCCCAGTGTCCCTGCCCTCTGTCCCAGCCGTGGTACACTGGGATGCCCAGGGGCATGGTGGGACTTGGCTCCTCTTTATCCCTCCGACTTCAGAGGGGGATCCTAGACCCAGGCTGTGAGAGG